>NW_020448741.1:609559-804747 GCF_003343035.1 Apteryx rowi
TTTCTCTTTCTTTTTCTTTCCCTTGTAATATGGTGTTCCTATGGCCCTATCTTGATTTGATTTAATTATGGGAAAATTTGACTAGTCTACTGGTGAGAACAGCCTGAAAAAGAGGAGGAAGATCCTCTCCTCTTAGAAGAAATTCTGTCTCCAATTGACATGTGGAGACGAGATGACAGCCTGTTAGCTCTGTTGCTTTTTTTTTTTTCTTATAGTTATAGTGTTTTCCTCCCATGTAGTTTATGTTTCCCTCAGTAATGCCACTGATTTACTCTCCCTTTCATTGGTAGAGTCAGTCTGATTGTCTTTGCTGAGGAATCAAGAAGGATTTCTCTTCTCTCAAGTAAAAATGTCATAGGTCTGATGAATTTGTTCAGCTTCCTCAAAATATAAGGAAAGCAAGGTTTTCTATTTCTAGGGTCCCTATTTCTTAGGGAGAAGTCAGAAATTGTCATTAATAACCTATAAGAAGATTGTGCCCAGTGTGAATAAATAYCAAATAACCAATTCTAGTAACCAAAGAAATCCTGGGATTTTCACCAGTGTAACTTGAAAGTGGAGGAACAGAGGAGAATCAAAGTGTTTATAAACTAATATCTTCACTTCAGATCCTTTCACCTATTGCACACCTATAAGATGGTAGCATAAAAAGACTGATGAAAATATCTTTTGGAGAAGGCTGAAGACAACACTTACGTCCGTAATATATTATATTATGGAAGTCTTGTAAGTCAACCCATTTAAAGGTCTGGAACATTGAGTCAATACACTGAAATCAGCTGCTTCCTGTTATTTCAATTATTTGTGTATTAAATTACCTATCTATTTTGGGTAAACCAGCTTTGTCTAGGAACTGTCTTTTGGGGCATGCTGTCCTCACCATCCTGTCTATAAGCCTTTTCAGATCCCATATTGGTGGGATGTGTAAGCTTATTTTTATGAAGGCTACTAAACCCCAAAGGGAACTGCTTTAGAGTTTCAGAAAAACAGCAAAAAAAAATTGTCAGACATGGATCCTGAAATCTTTTGAATCCGGCAACATGCTGCCTGGTTCAGCTCTAGTAACTCAGCCAGTAGAGGGAACTCTTACACAGTACAAAGTCAGGCCAGGAGTACATTGTAGTAAAACAAGGATGTAAATATGTATGAGCATATACATTGCAAAAATCTAAAAATGTTTTCTTGCGTCTTGGTAGATGGCAATTTAACCTTCATATTTTCATCCAACTGTGATCTAACAGTGAAAATGTAACTATGCTAGATATCAGACAGCAACTGATTGCAGTTCAGAAGTCATCTAACATGGAAGTTGTGAAAGTTGAGGGGAAAGAAGAGGGAACATCTGCTGATATTCTTTTGACTAAAACCTGCAATTTGTGTTTGAGAGTGAGAATTCACTTTTATTCACTTCCTGAGAACATATGTTTCACAGACTTTTTGTTTTTAGAAAGTGAGTGTTTCATTCTGAAACTTTCATTGTTGTGACTCTATGATTTATTTAAATCTTTTTCCCCATTGTGCAGCACAAACTGTTCAAATATCACAGACTAAAGAGAGAACCAGGTATTCTTCTATAGGCTCCTGAAGATAGATTTACAGCAGTGCTTAGCATCTTCCCTGTAGGTACTTGCAGGAGGCATCTAGATTTTTGGAAGTGCTTTGGGCCATTAAGTACTTATAAAAATGTTTTCAGCAAACTAAAGATTTGCCACTTTCTCTCTGTTATCCTGTTTTATCTAGACCCGCTGTTTTATCACAGTGATCAAACACTTCTGAATCTAATATTACATTTTCTAAACCATCAGCAGTCAACTGAGTGATGATATTGTTCATTGTCATCCCAAAAGTTGTTTCAGGACTCCTTCATTCAAAGTTTGGGAGAAAACTCAGATTTCACATAAATAAAGACCCCTTTCCGTTTGTGTCTGGTATTGATGTCAGCCCTGAAGATAACTATAAAACTATACTTGTACTAAAGGCAACTGTAAACGGATGAGATCTTATAATTAGCCTCAGTGCCATCTATGATTCTTGCATCTCGTTCCTATCTGGCAAGCCTAATGCAGCGTTTCTTTTTCTTTTTCATGGCACTASGTATAATTTCTCTTTGTCAGCTTTGCATCATTGCTGACCTTCTACAGAAGAAATGTCTTTTGGTAGCCCAAACCAAGTATTTTTGTTACCTTTTTTTTTTCCTCTTCTTTCTTATTTCCTTTTCCTTCAGTTTTGGCAGTCTCCCTTGGATCATTTTGTGACTGGCAATAGTGGCCTGTTTTCTGATGCTTTTGAATGTGTCACAACATTTTTTTGAGTCCTTTGTGGTGCCCTACTTCTGTCTATGGAAACAGAATAAGAGAGAGATGCAATAGACTAGATTCTGTTTTCTCATTACTGTAAATTCAGATTAACTTCTCTGAAAACACACATTCATCCAGTATTCAGTGAACAGATATTTTGTCTYAGCACTTACTCATTTCCTAAAGAAAGGCAGCATGTTCCCATACCAACCACTCACACTGTGATGGACACTTTGACATGTAAATAAGTGATCTTTTTTATCCCTCTCATGTTGCTCTGTCACTAAGGCTGATAATTATCTTTTTCTATGTTTCCATGGAGTTCAGAAAGCTCTTTTCAGCAAAGGATGTTGAAAACAGGGCATGTTCACTCTGTTCACTTATTCATGATGTGTTTTGCAGTTTCATAAGCTATTCTTTATGAAACCTCTCTACTTCATTTGTCTCTCATTTAGACTTTGTTACATATTTCCAGGGCTGAGGTAGTAATGCTTAGGGCCTTTTGGCCTCATGGATGCAGAAGTACCACAAATGACTTTGCATTTGCAGCTGTGTTTGATCAGTGCTGCACCCATACTAATGATCTCTTCCAGATAGGTACTGCCTATTGACCTTCTAAATGCAGCTCCACAATATCCATACATGAGCTACGTGTCATTTAGTGGTACTGTATGGATTTGTCAGATCAGATGTCTGCTAGTCTAGGCATCTGTGTTGATATGCATTTCATTATGTCAGTGAAAGTACTTTTAAGCCAAAACTGAGTAAATCCAAGTAGAGACCATTGTAAATAGCATTGAGGAAGGGAGGGTAAAAGGTGTCTAAATGTAATTTTTTCATACTAATCACATGGATATGCTCTTTTCTTTTCACATCCATATAAAGAAGCAAAAGAGATGTTGCTGAAGCCAGTTTGGCAAAGTCATTTTTATCCTTCATGTGACCTTTTTTTGTGCTCCTTGCAGTAAAGATTTGGTAACTGGTTAGAACAAAACAAAAAGGAAAATCATGTCACAAGTAACACAGTGGGAAAGAGCTAGGAAATAATAGAAATCGCACCCTGTTCTCCCAGAAGCCCTGGTCCAGCCCCAACAGATCAAAGTCTTCCTATTTCAGAACCAAAGCTTCTTTATATTAAATACCAAGAAAGTATGTTTAGATAACATTAAGGGACTGACTTAAACCATAAAAGTCAGGAAATTCAAAATTAAGGCTGGCACTCTGGTCTTAAATCATACAGTGGAGAAAGGCAGGGCTGGGGATGGGAAGGTGAACCCAGGCACAACAGCGTGAGCTGAGGCTGGAAAGTGAGACCTCGCTTGGCATCCTCATACTCAGGACACTGGAGAAACCTCAAGGGTGTTTTATTAATGTTCTTTACACCGCTACTTGCCTCTTTTTCTGGCATATTGGGTAAATAAATATGTATTTTGGCAGTTTAAGAAAGTTTTTAGTATATGCTCATCAGAGATCAGCAGTGCTTTTTGTAACTATCACATGCAACTGGGGGAGAGAAAGTGTGATGTGATTGGTCCTCTTTGTTTTCTTTTTTTTCTGAAATTCATGCTGCTCTTGGCCATGCTGGTATCAAGTTATATCTACCCTGTCCTGAAAGCCAGCTTTAAGCTTTTTTTAAATTGAAATCCCATTTATAGCCCTATAGATTTTCCTATGAAACTTCAATAGGATTCAGTTTTTCTCTTCTTAAATTTCTGAGTAGACAGCTGTTAAAAAAAAGCTGAAAGTTTCCACTCTGAATGTGGCTGTATTTCAGTCCTAACTAAAGCGATTCCCACATATAGGCTTGTATTGTTTGTAAAATTCACAGTATGCATGGCTGGGATTGTTCAGGATGAAGGACGAGTATAAATGCCATAGTATTTATTCACTATGAGAAAAAAAATCGCTTTTTTACAGAAYTGAGAACAAAGTCTACTCCTCAATTATATTTTTAAACAGATATTAATGTGTCCTGGGTATGAGACAATCCATCTATCTGTAAGAGAGAAAGTGGCAGCTCTGAAAAGTCTGTTAGTGTTGGAACTTACTATGCTAGTTTCATAGTTCCACTTTAAGATCATCAGATGTTTATTCCTGGTGTGCTGGTACTGTATGATAGGTCTCAAAAACTAGAATTCCTATTATATTTATTAAAATCAGAAAGAATACAGATTGTAATAACTTTAGATATGAAAACACTGAGTATGGTTTCATTCAATATGTATGTATATGATAAACTATGAACAAGATAAAAATTACAATGCATCTTCCTTTTGTTTGGTAAAATTATTTTTGAAAGAAAAATACTGGAATATAAACTGACAAAAAATCTGTTAGATCTATGCTTTACTCTTCTGTTTTTTCTTTGTGAGTTTAAAGACATTAAGTGGAAGTTGATGGAACACATCACTTAGTCCATTCCTCTTTGATTCATGGAAGATAGCAGCTGAGTGTTGGTAGGTGTTTTGTAAAGTGGCTTAGCTCTTATCATCAGTGTTGCCTTGTTCAGGAAGAGAAACTGCTGCACAATTTCAGAAATATTAATTTGCATTTTGAAACAAAAGGTTCTCTGTTTGTATAAATTCCATTTTTGTATCTATATTTATTCACATCATCCACAATGAGTTAGCCAGCAAGATGATCTTGGAAAGAACTAATGGAAAGAAGTCAGTGTATTTGGAAACTAAAAACCATGAACAAAAACTATAGCCATGAACAAGCAGGAAAAGCATAAGCATATTTATACAGGAGATCTCATTTAAGAGAATATATATCCAGGCAGGGTACAAATACAGAACACATGAGCAGAGCATGACGGTGTGGAAAGAATGATATTTCTGTAGTATGGCAATGTTTGAGATATATAAACATTTTCATTTTTCCAGTCCAGATGAGAAATTGATATCAATAATATTTTACAAACTGTGGTTTGAAAAGAATTTTGAATGTTTTCKGTTGATTTTTTTCAACAAATTTGGAATGTTATTAATTTGATCTTTTGAATTTAAAAAGAACTAGCTTATATTTCAAAGAAAAAAATGTTTAAAACATGAACCAAATCATAGACTCATATTTCCATTTAAACATATAAAAATGAAGTGTTTCTGCAATTTATAAAGTTCTTTTTGATTCTTTTTTCATTTTTTATTTTTAATTAAAAAAAGATAATTCATTCTTTATATGGAATATGAATTCATTTTCAATGAAGTATCAAATGTGTAACAGTGAAACAAAATTAGGTCACAATATTCTGGCTACTGCTGCATGGAAAGCAAGGGTAAAATGTTGGCTCATACAAAACAGCAGTCAATATCCCACTGACTCTAAACAAAACTTTTTGTGCAGTTTCCCTTCCACCCAACTAAACTTTCGGTGTATAAAAATTTGTATAATTGTATAACATGAGGTACAGGTTTGAAATTCTTTGTAGGAATTAATTATAAGTTGTTCCAAATACTAAAATCATTTGAGAGAAATCATTATTTTTTGTCTGAGACCAGCAGTAAACAAGTTTACATATTGATATACTGTTGCAAAAATAATATAAATACTAGCTGCAGATCTGAAAATTGAGAAAGCCTTCATGTACTTGTAATTTACATAAAATGTAACAATATTTATAGAAATATCTTTTAACTTTCCATCCACATGGGATTTTCCATTAGGGCATCTCAAAGTACTTGCAGGAATTAGTTAAACCTCACAACATACTTCAGGGTAACATGCACATATGATACCTCTTTTACAAGTGGATAGACTTCAGTGTGAAGAAATAAGTGCATTGATGCAATGCAATGAAGTGTCATGTAAACTTGGCCAAGATAGATACATATAAACTAGTTAGGATGCCAAAAGCAGTCATGAGCTCTAAGTCCAATTCACTTTAGCAGTGTGGTTGCTGAGCTGTTTTTTTTATTACATATTTAAATGGGCTAGCTCTGATAGAGTTCTGCAAAGTACTGCAAAGTATATTGTGCCAGGTAGACAAAGCACGTGATTTTTTGGGCTTCTGAATGGATTCCATAGCTGAGCTAGGGCAGGACTGAGAACTCCTGATTTCTACTTGCTTTGGTCACAGGTTGGGGGATAGAGACAGAAGCATACGTACAGTAGCACATATTTATACACAAAACCAAACATATAAGCAGTAGAATGATTGGGACTTCCAGATGAAGTCGGACTAACTTGTTGTTTAAAGCTAAATTAGTAAAAGCATGCACCACGAAGGAGGTACAAATATAAATCAAAGACAGTTTTATCATAAACTGAATATTCTATAAAGGATTATTTTGATGAAAAGTCAATTTTAGCCTTATGTTAAAAAACAAATAATTAAAATAGCCACAAGTCTAGCTTGATTATATTTCACTTAAGTGTATATAGCTTTTATTTACATTTTGATATGTGTCCAGATGCTGCTCTTACCATTTTGGAATCTATAGCTTAGAGGCACCCAGAGTATTTTTTTTTTCCTTTGTTTAAATAGGTCAAAGATCTGTCCTAAATATGAGAAATCTGGATACTTAATTCCAGTCTGAGGTAATTCATACTACACAAACATAAACTTCTTAAGATACAGATAGTTGTGGAAATGCTGACAAACCTTTAACTGGCATTGAAAACAGGGATGCTGTAATCAGAGGGAATTAGGTTAACTACCTTTGATCCTTCCTTATTATGATTGGCTTCACCAACTTAAGACAACAATAAAGTGAAGCTACCAACATACATGCAATTGATCTTCACTGCTTTAATGTAATTAGTTCTTAATTCTCTCACTAGGTCCTCTGGATCTGCTTAAATTTTGAGAACGATTCAAAGAGATGCCTTAATTATTACAATATGCAGCTTACCATGTGTTCTACAGAGTCTCAGCAGTGAACACCTACAGGTCCCCTCTCCGTCCCTTCTCCCACTGTCTGTATTCAATTTCCAGCTTTCTAAAATCCAAGCATGCAGTCTCTGCAGACCCATAAAGCAAGTTAATCATTGTTTCACTATAGCACGCACACATCCTGCCCTTGCCATTTGGCTGATCTATATGAAACATATATTTTTCTCTTTCTTTCTCTCTTTTCCACTGTCCTGGTATATAAAGTTGGCAATGTCTTTGCAATAAATGCTGTATCTTCTTTTTTACTTCTTTATCATGGATTAGACCCCATATACTTTAGCAACACCCTGCTCAGAGCAGCTTGTAGTGGAAACAAAGGACTAAGAGACCTAGCGAGCACATTGTTAAGCAAATCTGATTTAACTGAGAAGTTCTGCTTAATACCTGATAGCGTCAGTGCATGGCACAGCTCTATATCTTAGCAGTCAACATATAGAGAGACACCCATTCTTTAGCTGGGTTTTGTCAGCAAAGACACACCTGTTAATTTAAAAGTTAGCTACATTTTCGCTGTATTTACAAATACACTTGTTTTATGAAGGTATTGTCTGTCATTAGAGTAAGAAAAGATATTTCTGTTATTTGGGGTTATAGAGAACTAAGAAATCCTGGTATGCACAGGAACTGAAACAAACGACAAAAGAGGATTAAATTAATACAGAATAAAAGGCTTTAGAGAGAAAATTTGACTCAACCAACTATTCAGTCTGAACAAAAGGAGGGGTAGAATTATACAGTAATCTTACACTTCACAACCCCCCACCCCCACCCCCGAATATCAGAGCAAGACAGCTAAAATATATGAAGGGACAAAACAGTCTAGTTTAACAATCTGGACTTGAAAGCTGGRAAGCCTGGGGGTCCCTGGACCCTGGTCACCACGGGGGCAGAGCCGTCCTGAAGCCACACATTGCACTTCCAACTGTCCCACCTGGTGGGATGTCACAAAACCAGGCAGGTTCCCAAGGGCATATTTCACAGAAGTTTGTTAAAAAAATAATTTGCTTTTTACTGATAGGTATTTTCTGCACAAAAATAACATATTCTGTGGGGGGGGKTTTCTGTAACTTCCTGACCAAATCTAATTCCAAACAGATGTGCAGAACCTGGTTTCTACTGATTCAAAGCTTTGAGATTTATCTTTGTTTTTTCCTATGGTGCCATTTTGAGATACAGAAGTTTCTCTGAATTTCACAAGGACACAAGAACTACCTGAGATCCATATTTTCCCCTACCATGCATCTAGCAGTGGCCAAGATGACATCCTTTAGCAGATAGCCACAAAGGCTGGCTATTAGTTATAACTATGTTTAATCATAAAAATAGTCTAATATGTTTATTAATGTAAAGTCTGATTACTGAATCTTGTTAATATCCATCCCAGCAGCCAATCCGGTCTGGTTACATTCTTGACTTCTGTAGTTTCCCTGCAAAGAAGTAACAAAGCATAATCTCATTTTGAGTGAAAAATATTTCTTTTCACAGGTTTGAATTTTTTTCCTTTTAATTTTATTGAGTGCCCTGCTGTTCTTGTATTATAAGCCAGGGAGTCATCTGAGCTAGCTCTCTAAACCATGCAGCAGTTTCCTTTTTTGCTCTCTTCTAGACGTAAGGGCATATATCAGTTAAGCTTTTGACAATCCTAATTATAATACAACAGGATATATTACAAATTTGACATTCTCTACTCTTAAATACTTCTAATAACTACGGAATTCACCTGTAAAAAGTAAAGGATAACACAGGAGGATATATGTATTTTCTTTTGTTTAGAAATATTCTCTGCCATTTTGAAAGTAGTAATAATGATGATTCTCTAAAAGACTCTATTGATACATATCACTTCATGTCAAGAGGAGATATTACTTTGTCTTTTAACGTTTTGGTATAAGGTCCTAGGATCATAAACCCGAGAGATACTAAAAAAGCTAGAAAACCTTGATTCAGTAAGGTGCCTGAAGTTTTGAGCACGAGAGAATCAAATCTAATTCAGTTGGCTTAATTAAAGTTTTATGCTTTTAGCTATTCTGCGGAATTGAGCCAAAAAGCTATCAGAACCACTGAAATGATGTGCTCATATATGAGTTTTTAATAGCAAACTTTGTCTTGTTGTGACGGTTCAGAACCACTTATACAGGTTCTGGTTTAGTGATGAGCCTTCGGATATTACAATGACAAGTATGGAGTTTGTATACTGAACTCTAAATTAAAATAAAGTGAGTGAATGTATAAACAAATAGATATATTTTAAAGTGTATAAGGTGATATAAAGACATAAAGAGGAGAAGCAAGTAAAACAAAGTATAAGAAAAAAGGTTCTAAACTACACTGGGAAGTAAGAACGGGTGTCAATATTATACAAAATATTTTAAGGAGCAATTTCCATTTATTTTAGAGCATTTCCAATTAAAGTTTTACTGGGAAGAAAATCCTTGATGTTAATTAGTTCTTCTAAAAGAAAAATAATCTCCAATAATTAAAGGGTTAGAACTAATCCTTTTTTTAGACAGAACTTCCACCTTGCTGACATTAAATTGTTCTTTCAAACATCTTTCAAAGAGAAAGAAATTATTTAACAGGAACATGTTCCGTTGGAAATCATCAGATAAGGGAATTTCCTAATTTAATTTTATTTGCATCAATTTGAAATACATTGTCAGCTTATCTTTAAGGTTGTCTACAATAACACACAGTGCTATTTATACCCATGACTATTGTAAAATGGCTGTGCTGTTGCGTCAGCACTTAGAAATCCCAATTCTCAAGCGTTTCTGTAATGTCAGTAAATAGAATTTCATATGGGTAAATACAATCTGTGGTTTAGACTAGTACTTCAGGAGGTTAATGTAGTATTTCAATAAGCCTTTTCTTCTTCAGTTTTCAGATGTCTCCCTCTGGATATCATGAACTTGCCTTCTTGTTCTAATGAAGCGTATGCATAGAATGAAACCAAACCCATGTGGAAATCTGTGAATTTTCCATTWACTCACTTATGAATTATTTCATCTTATATAAGTTCACCATTGCACTTCAGGCTTCCAGCTCCATTTCAGAAGTTACAAAATATATGAAGTTCTAAATCAGCGCCTAAATTTAGAGAAAACATACCAAAATTTGGCAATAACACAACTGTTATAAGCATCTGACTTTCAGGTGAAAAAGGAGAATTGGAATAAGTTCACTTGAGCACTAGTTTATTTTGGATACTTAAATACAGAAAATGCATTGAATTGAATTAAAAGGATGATAAGCATGGACATGGGTATGTTTTGTGCTAACAGACTCCTGCAAATCAGCAACACAACAAGCAGAGATCAAGCAAACACATACAGCAGCAAACTAAGCTTTGTTAAAAAGCGTAACTTGTAAGGAAAAACAGCAATAGCCATGGAAAGCTAGTTACTGTTGGGGATTGTCAAGCACTCTTCACAGCCAAGAGACAGAAATTTCTTTTAGAAAGCTTTTATCATTATCAAGTCTAAAATGACCTGATCCCTACATATGATAATTTTGGTAACATACTAGCCCTGATACCATGGCAAGGGGGCATACTTCTGAAATGTAGGAGGGAGGGTCCTACCCCTCTTCCCTGAAGAGGAATAGTGACATTGGCTCATCTACTTTTATTTTTTTCCCCTCAACTCTAAATTCTAGGTACAACAGATCGAAATCAACATAACTGGTATGCGATAATGGATGCAAATTCTGTTCAAGCCAATGTTGCTTAACTGGACTTTGGATCAGGCCTCATGTTATGCCATAACATTTATTAGAGTTGGATGATCTGTTGGTAATCAATCAGCAAGAAATTCAGCCCATCCTTTTGTTTGCATCTTACTTCATGAGACTTCCCATTGATTTAACTTGAATTTCTCATCAAACTATACTGGTTCAGTCTGACTGTGCATCAGTTAGGAGGATAATATGGTGATTTCCAGAACCATGCTTCACCCACAGTACGAGGTTATATATTGGTTACAGAATCTTTGCTGCTTGTTCATACAGCCAAAGTTCAAGCATATTACCAATGCTCATGGGCAAATTCTGAACTTTAAATAGTCCCACTGGAACCTGCTTAAGTATCTTGGCTCAACCGGACCACTTTCTTTCACCTTCTTAAAATTAAAACAGCAAAGTATGCTTCAAAGCTTTTGAATTCAAGCCTCAAATAACAGGTCTCTGCATTTAAAACATAGCTTGTTCCTTTGTCTTTCTTTTAAATTTTGCATCTTTTCCTGGTAGACATTAATCTGCCACTCTAATAAAGGAAGGGCCACCAATTAAGCCTCTGTTATCTCAGGAAAAGCAAATAAGTTCTTCACTAATTGAATTAAGGATTGTGGAGGGCAGCCATTTCACTATAATCCAGATTTGCTTCTGTAATTAATAAAACATGCCTCTGATGTTGATCTGTTAAAATCACAATCTTAATTAATATTTGACCTTAAGGAAAGATCATTATTTTTAAAATATGAGCAAATGTACTTTCAGCAGAGTTTATTCATTAATATCAGTAACTGTTGTTTTTTCCTTCAATATGTACGACAATATTTTCTATAAAAGAAAGAAGATTACACTAGATGGTAGTATAAACCCTCATAAATTCTAACTTTCTCACAGAGAGAGACAGTGAATGTAATAACTAAAGGGCACCACTTGATAAATAATGTGGCATGAAAAATGTGAAGCTAAGCTTTGATGCACACTTTATTTTCTATTTGGATACGGGTGTATATGAGCAAGCTGAAGGTATGATTTTCTTGATTTTCTTTCATATGTTATGGTCATATCAGAATAAGAAAAAAAATCTTCTCTTTGTATGTTTGTTCTACTTTTCCTTTATGTTTTGTGTAAGATAGAACTAGATTCTCAGCTGAGCATGTTAGTTAGCACCCCTGTCCTCAAATAAATTTTCAGTTGCCCGTAAGGAGCTATCAGTTATAATCTAAAAAATAGCAATAGTATTAACATTAGCAGTTACTACTCTTGCAGTAACTGTTAAAAGGAAAAGAGAACTCACCTCACTCTCTGCTAATGTGTTGTCACATGATCTGCAGAAAACAACCTGAAATATTGTTTATGCAGCTTCTAAAGTGACACTTCAACAGTTGGATAGCATGACTGGCAAAGTTGAAAGAATAATATAATCTCTTACACAGTCAACAGTCCTGTTTTCTGAGTATTTTACCAATTTTTTACAATCCATTGCCTGAGGCCTAGAGCAGTTGCAACTTTATAGAGAAACAAGACTCGATCTTTGTCAGATATTGTCATTTACAAAGTAATTCTATTCTCTTCTTTAATTCTGTTAACTCCAGTGGGCCTACACCCATATTTCTTAATTTTAGTATGTCAAGTTCAAAGATTTAGGCATAATACATTAAATAAGGTCATAACTTCTTTTTATGAAAACATAAGAATGCAGTCTACTTGATGCACATTTCTTTCAGTGGGCACTGAGACTAGTCTTATAATAATGGGTTTCTACCTACACAATTTTAGAAATCCCAATTGATTAATTAGCTCAGAAACATGTGTTTAAAAATACATAAATCACTTTAAATGAAAACGCTACAGATTAGCACTGAATGTTGATACTTTAAATTCTCTTCATACATATTCAATTAAATGATACAAACTCAGCAAGTTCACAACATTCTTGCTTTCCAAAGGTCTCCAAAAATAAAAGACCTAATCTACTACATAATTGCTAGAGGTTTAGGCTGGAGTAATACTAAAGATGCTAACAGAATTGCACCTTTTTTATATTGAAGTTGTGATGGTTTAGGCCAAAAAAATTAAAAAGCCTATTAAACTTGTATCACAAAGGAAAAGGTCTAAATATATAAAGAAATAACCTAAATAAAACACCACCACACACACACACACACTCACACAAACACAAATACACATGCATACATGTGCACACACCCACACAGCACTGAGGCCTCACAACCCACTTGGAAGCTTTCGCAGCCTTTCCTTGAAAATACACTGTCCTTTTCTATGAAGGAATGCTACAGGGTGACATTAGTAGTGCAATTAATAAAAGTACAATGGCCACCAATAATATAAGAAAAAATGTTTGTTCAGGGAAAGAAAAAAACTAATTCTGAAATGTAGATTAAAGGGAGGGGGAGGAAGAAAAGGAAAAATCTACTAAAATCTACTCACAAAATGCAGTTACTGGAAAACAGATTTAATTTCTCATCCAATATAAATCAGCACAGCTTCCCTGGCATGAACACATTATTGCCAGTAAAGAATAGTTGTGAATCTGGATTATTAAAAAAAAGATTGTTATGGAGGAAATGAAAGGATTACAACAATAGATGATTCAGAAACACCCTTTATTTTACTGCATGCACATCTGTGTATTTCTTAAATATATGGCTGTGTATTTGAAACCAGATGTAATGCTTAGATGTTGTATTTTTTGCGTTAGCATTATAACTTTAAAACATATGGTCCAGGTGCAGAACTATCAATATTCTCAAAAATGTGGGAAATGCATGCAGAAATACATGCTTTCTTCTCAGAGAAAGATAAAGGGAAATAGAAGTGCCCTAACAAGTATCCTATCTCTGCTCCGACAAAACAAATAAATCAAAACATGATCATATGTTGGCAGAAATGGCACTGGCATATCATTTCCAACTGCTGCAAACATGATCTGAATTTTGGACACAAAGCCACAGTAGCCTTGCTATTCTGGCAGAATATGTTATAGTGCTTGTTATTTGTCTCAGTGTTCAACAGGAAACTATTATAAGCATCAAAGATTAGGGAGTTGAGGAGAGCATGAAATAAAGGATTCCTACTGCGAAAGAGTTACCATTATCATTGCAGGGAAGAGAACTTGGATCAAATAGGCAAACAGCTATTATGTGATTAATAAAGATAATGATAGATTACACCCAGTAATTCTAGAAACAATTTTATTTATTTCTAGGATTTAATAAAGATCCAGCAAATGTCTGTTTCCCCAGGTACATGCACACACACGTACAAGTTAAGTATTAAATAATAAAGAATGAAGATAGAAGCACCCTCTCAGGTCACTCAAGTGCTACTTATACATTCTTACCTGGACTGATTCCAGTTATTCCATTTACTCTAAAATCTCTCTGGTTAAGTTAGAAAATAATGTTCTTCATTTTCTGAGCTAAAATACACACACACACGCACACATTTGTCTTCAACACTGTTTCTTTCATACAACTATTAAGGTAGCTTCTACATTCCAGCTTTGCAGTGTCTCTGGGATCGTGGTACCACCAATACATATATTTGTGAATATACATAGTTCTGTCCCCTGCAACATTAGAATTTAAGTCTGTGTCTGTTAGGTAACAGAGCTCTGAAGAAAGTAATAGCATTACTTACATAGATAGGTTATATTATGCTCTTATTTGTTCTCTTGCAAATTATTGTTACTGGTACATTTGTTGTTCCCTTCTTTTGTTTTACTTCTGATCCAAAAGAAAAACTCCCAGGTTTGTCTGTCTTTTATATTAGACATTAATAATTCCAGGAAGAAGACAAGAATTGAGAACAGTTGCATGCTAGCTGATTAATCTAACTAGTAGGCCCTACGTGTCATACTCAGCGCTTCGCCGCTCTTTCTAGCCCTTGACTATGGCATTCTTGGATGCACGTTGATTCAGGTACAAAAGGTGGTGCGAAATATCCTTGTTCAGACTAATTTATAGTTAAGCAGTTAAATTATGTTCTTAAGAAGTGGGAGATGTGGGTTTGAAACTCTTCAGGCTGAGGTGAAAATGAAAAGCAAGACTCCTACTTGCAGAGTGAATATTTTATCTAATACGTTGTTAAGCAAAATATGGGACATTATAGTTATTAGGCACTGGATTTGAATCAGATTATAGGTCTTCAGACACTTCTAGGGATATTAAATGGGTTTAGGTTATTCTCCAAATGACAATAAACAATTCTGCTTAGGCAGAAGCTATATTCCCAGGCAGTATGTGTTCCTGGTATTTAGTCCCGAAGATCAGCACACCTTTTAAGTACACGTATTGTGAATGGATTTCTTGGATGAGCAATTAATGGATTGAGCAATTAAATTCCACCTAAATTCCATTTTAGGAAACCAAAGTAGGAATTCTGGATCTTATTTACAATCCCTGTTCCTTGCTGATCCACTGACCTGCTATGTAATTCCAGACAAGTCACTGTGTCGTCTGCTATCTTTCGACATTGTCTATAGACAGAGTTTCAAAGAAGCAAAAAAGGTTCACTGCTGTTGTTTGTGAAGCATCTGGTTTAAAGGGTCCCAAACCTAGATGTTACTTCAGTAAAAATCATTGTTGCTTTTTGTGGTTGTTGATTAGGACACAATGCTCCACATCTGGTGAGGTACTACCAAAGCCATGTATGCCTGTTGGCCAGTTGGGCAGCAGTAAATGAAAGATAGATAAATTAGTCAGAAGAGTAGAGGAAAAAGATATATACAGAAGATTTTAAAATTGTTTCCATTTTCATTTTAATCTAACACAAGTGTGGTGTTCTGGCTCACAGGATGCTGTTTGATCACTTGGACTACAGCCAGTACATTCTTGTATATGCTTGAAGTTTTGCCTGTTTGCCAAATGTATCACTACAGCCTCTTAGACCTTGTGCATCTGCTAGGCTCAGCAACATGACCCAACAGTGCCTGTCATGGTTGATGGGGCCAATATAAGTCCAGCATGTTTTTTTAAAGTTATTTATTCATTACTTATTCTTTCTTTTCCTTTTTCTAATACAGTCTTTTACAATATATAGCTCAAGGGAAATGTATGTCTGCCTTGCAGCACCAGTCAAAAGGAATCAAATGATACAAGGCTGTACCTTTAAATAATAAAGGCAACAATAACATTATTATAGAGGCATTATACAAATCAGTGGTTCTTCAATATCCTGAATATGTTGTTCTCTATAGCTTTTATCTCTGAATGCAGTGGTCAGGGTGCTTATATTTGTCAAGCTATTTGTCATGTTTCTGTCATCTGTTTATTATATACACATAATTAATATAAGAAATAGGCATAATCTTTTTTTCTATGTGAAGGTAGATATGGAAGACACAAATATTTTCAGTCTTAAAACAAGATAGTGGAAGTGTTCAGCTATCCTATGAAGAAAGGGCATGACTAAGAAAAACACTAGCAACAGCTACAAAAACAGATGTGAGCAAAGCTCAGATTCAGCTCTTTCTAAATTTCTTCAACCTCTACTTCTATTTGGCCAAAAATATGAAAGATCTAATGCAATCACTTAAAGCATAATATTCTCTTATGTCATACTAAAAGCACAGCTGGTTTTTGCATTCATGCACCTGTAATCCAAGCTGCAAAACATTTCAAACACAGGGACAGAAATGAGCCCTTCCCCAATTATGTTTTATGCACAAAACCAGTGGTAAGAGGTGGATAACTGAAAAAAAACAATCAGACAATATTAGCTAACTCAAGATGCAGAAGGAAAGGGTGCTCCAGCAGCCAAACTGATACCTTTTTTTTTTCACAGGCATGATGATGAAGTATTTTAAGGAGAGTTATGAAATATCGTAACAGTTGGCTGCTTTGAAAATATTTCTGAGAAACTCCTCCCATGTCTGAGTGGAAGCATGAAGCTTATTTGAAAACATAACAAATAGTGGTGCATCCATCCGAGGTGTGAGTTGACATTTTATCATATATAAGTTATGATAGGTAGGGTATTTTAAGGTTGTGAAGAGCCTTGAAAATGAAGGGAAATGGATTATGTTTGATGGTAAAGAGATGAAGTAGCTGGTGGAAGAATTGAAAAAGAGAGGAGAAAAAACAATGAAGAAAAAATAGTCAATGAATATGAGTGGGTCAGCACTGGATGTCAAATCAGATGGAAGAAAACACTGTAGTAATCGAAAAGCTAGCAGATGAGATTCTAGAGAAGAGTTTTAGCTATATAATTGAAATTTAGCTATGTAATTTTAGCTATGTAAAAGAAAACTGGGCTGTGAGGAGCCAGAGTGAAATCAAAGGCCAAAAATGGCACTTAAGAAGCAGGCTGCTGTCAGGAAGAAAGGACATTAGAGTAAGAATTCTGCTTTAGAACCTGTGCTGATACTATTACCATAAGATGATGTTATGGGAGAGATTTCCATTTGTCAGAGAGGAAAGTTATACTGAAGCCATCAGCACAAAAAGGATCATCTGACTTTGTAAATTCTGCTTGTGCATTACATTTTCTGCAGAAAACAGGCCTACAAAACCAGAATGAAATCAAGGGCAAAGATATATGAAGTAAGCAATTAAAAATGAAGGGTGGGAGGAAAGAGAAGGATATTTCTTATCTTTTGAAAGACCAGGAGAAGGTAGGGTCAAGAAAACAAAAGCACTTAAGTTTTCAGGAAGAGTTTGGTTGACAGCACTGATGGCAGCTGACCAGTCAAGGAATGTAAAATTTGCATAATTATACAGAGTTTGACTAGGAAGGGTTCAAAACTGACTAGAGAATTGTCTCATGTCAGTATTGACAAGTGATTAGATTGCTTTAGCCCTTCTTCAATTCTATTGTCCTTTGTGTTTTTAGTAATTTAACTTGAATGCATAACTACAATGGAAATACAGTTGTCACACACAGTATGTAGAAGACCTTGTTCATGTGTTCCTTTTGGTCACTTTTCCATTTATAACTTCTTTTCTCTTTCAGAGATGCTTAATTATTGAACACACGATATATTCAGAACCTTCTTTGCCTCATTTTTTTTTTTACTGCTATTACTATGTATTTGAAAATAGTGGATTGGATGCAGGTCTCCTGATTCCAGCAAAAGAATTGCTGATAGACTACAAAAAGTGATTCAGGATAAAGAATGAGTTCATATTTTGAAAATGTAGAAAGATAATAAAAAATAACATAAAAGAGAAGCTAATTCCTTTTAGAGGAAGATCATCTTTAGCAGACCCACTAAAGACTCTACCACTACCTCTTTTAGCTGTCGTTTAAGCACACAAGATTTTCACCCTTAGAAAAGGATCTGGTTAGGCCTATAAAACTAGCTAAAAAACTAATCATCGAAATTATATAAAACACAAAAGAAAGAGCATTTTAGGCCCCATCAGACCTCGTAGGAAATTACACCCTTTTGGACAAACAGAATCCTTAGAGAACTACACTGTTTTGGATATATCAGACAGTTGTTATTTCATGTGAACTATAGTAAGCATCCCGCCAGAAATCTTTAGAAACAGAAATAGAACTGTGGTATACTGATAAAATACTGGAAGTGCATAGATGCTTGGGTAATAGCAGATTCTAGGTTTGTTCTGCATTACCAGCATTTAGGGGTGAAGGTGCAGATTTCTGAAGATTTTTAGGCGTCTAGAGTGTATGTCCACTAGAATTTGCAGTAGGATTTACCACCTGAACTTCATTGAGAGTCTGGCACTCAAACTAGTAAAATGCTTTTATAAATCTCATTTGACACAACTTCTATACTTTTAGCCACTTAAATACCTTTAGAAATCTGGCCCAAGGTGTTTTTCATTACATACGGATCTTACCACTACCATCTTTGTCATCTCAGAATCAAAATTCTGTACAATTTCACGCATCTTTCATTTCTGTATTTCAACACTGTGTAAATATAGCAGTTAGTTCAGAATGCACACACTCATTTGTTATTTTAACACTTCTTGCCAGAAATCCCTTACTCTTTGTTCCTGCACCTGTTGCCTTTTAATTTCCAGGTGAAACTGAACGTGTGGGATTTGAACATTTGAGTCCTACAGGACTTGGAGTCTAGCCATCTCAGACATGGCATCAGTAAGGACTGTAGTTTTAATTTTGCCTCATCCTTTAATTGTTTCCTTGAATCCAGAAAGTGCACTGTAGAATGGCCAGTACTGGTCTCAAACAGTTGTATATTCTACTGTATAAGACTTCTTTTTCTTTTTTCTGAAACAGATTGGAAAATTGCAGTTATCAACATTTTTCCACGTTCAACATATCAACATACCTTTGAGTAGTCTAAACTATCTAGCCATCAATGACTTCTCTTCTGCAGCACTGAGAAGTATAAATAATCAATGCTAAAAAGTGACTGCACATGCACTTCTCAAACAACAGCTGCCCTCTTCTCAGCTAAAGTTCATTCATGGACAGACTGTCATGTTAAACTCCAGAACAGAAATTGCACTTCACGAGAAAAAATGTTTAACTGACTAATTGCAGCTTAACACTTGCTGGATGCCAATTCTATTAAACAGTTTCAGTGACTCAGGTATCCTGTAGCTGAGCAGGAGCAAAATACATTAGCACAGGTAACATCTGTTAAGGTGATGATTTCATGTGGCTTTCCACAGAGCCCATGCAAGGAGAATGTTGGATGTAGGTGGGGGACTGAGCTTCATTGCCCTGTGAAGATATGGAATGTGTTATATTGGAGTGGAATCTTAGATTGGAGCCACAGAACATTTGCAAGATCATAAAATACTGCATAAGACTCAGATAAAAGACCCTAGGTAAACTTCTAGGTAAATTGAAAGAAGCATATAAATAAAATCATTTGAACTGTTTAAGATCCAAATTTGGTTTCAAGGAATGCAAAGAAACATGACTATTCTGTTCCCATTTCCCGAATTTATTTCATTATTTAAAATTATTATTTTTAATGCGTTAAATGCTTTGTCAGGTTTTGAAAGCACTCTGAAAACCTGTCCTTTTTCTGCATATGTGACTTCTTAGATCCCTCTTTGTCCAATCTTAGACTCCAGTGAGTCTTCGACATTTTACTTTGCCCAACAGCCTTCTGCAGCTATAGATATCAGGAGATGCTGTTCTAGACTATATGATTTTACCAGATCTCTCTGTGCTCAGGTTTCATCTGTAATCATATATTATTTCCACAGGTTTTGTTTGCATTTTGTCTGTATAGGTTGCAGTATACTGGGCAGATTGTATTGGAATGGTTGAGGAATAGAAACAGTGGGAGATTTCTTGTCAATCAGTGATTTTTTTCCAAAAATTACCATTATTTTTTAAACATTTTTTTTTCTAATTCACTGTGGCAGCTAATACAAATGGAAATACAATACTATAGAAACAGTCCAGCTTCAGACTTCACTTAAAGGGAGATTGTAAAGGTGAGTTATTTGAACAAATAGTTAAATAACAGGGCGCAAGTATGTCAAATTAAATTTGACATTAATTTCCAAATTAAACAAAAATCAGGACCTGAAGTTTCAGTATTTCAGGTTTTTGAAGACAAAAAAATTTGGGACAAATAACATGAAATCTTCCCTACTGGATAGGTTTCTTTGTAAGCATTGCTATAGAATAGATGGGAGAAAAAGGGTTCAATAATCCTTCTCTGTATGACCTCTCTCATTCTGGACTGTTATATTCTTAGGGTTAGTCTTTAGAGTACTAGTGCTGTGTTAGTATCACCAAAAACTGCAAGCAGGGAGAACAGCTGCCTTTAAGTATAGAGGCAATACTTCTTCCCATGATAGTTCAGCTCTATGGATCATTACAGATAGGATGCATTTGTGACTATTTCTCAGGCCTCATTCTTTTTGAGGACCTTTGGAACAGTGCTCTCACACTGTGATTAACTCTACTTTCTCCTGCTTGTTGCCCTCTCCTGTACCCTATGTGGAGATTATCACTGTCTTGATTAGAAACCTAAGATAAGAAAATATGTATGCATAACAGTGGGACCAGTGTCAGGTACAATTAAGYACACCATAAATTGGGACCTCAGGTAAAATTTCTCAATTGTACTTGTTATCTGAAAATTACTCTCCTGAAACAGTCTTTAAAGAGTGAGTTTCCATAGTTACTTCATGTTCCATTATTAAAATTCAACCCAAATGAATTCACTGCATATGTGTATATATAAAAATATATATAATATTTGTGAAATGCCATGTTAATTTCTTTGACATTTTGAAGTCTGCACAACCTCAGTCCTAAGCAAAAGCATTTATTAATGCTAGTTCAGAATCAGACACAGATGAAGGCTTAATTCACCACTGTGTTACTGCAGCTATAGGTTAGTCCAGCTCCCCTGAAATAATTGTTTTAGCAACAGATTAAAAGAAA
Source organism: Apteryx rowi (assembly GCF_003343035.1). Lineage (NCBI taxonomy): Eukaryota > Metazoa > Chordata > Aves > Apterygiformes > Apterygidae > Apteryx > Apteryx rowi. The sequence goes on from NW_020448741.1 coordinate 630,845, forward strand.
AACCTAACTGTAGACAAAGAAAATTCTGTAGAATTAATAATGTATTTAATCATTTCTTCCCAAGATCAATATTTTCTTTTAAATTGCATTTTTTAACCTTCCTCGTTGCTATTTTTTTCTGTAAGTAGACCTATACCAGGAAATCTATTTTCTAAGTTTAAATAAGAATTTTAGTCATCTTCAATATTGTGTAAAAGATGATCACAAATATCAATGGATATATCTGTACTCTAAACTTGCCACATCATTGGCTTAACAGTGATCAGAATGATTATTGTAATTTGGTTTACAGTGGCAGATTGAAACTGTAAATACCAGGTAGCGATGCTGTGGATGCTGTGTGTATACTTAGACATAAAAAGAGACTATTACTGACAAAAGATAGTAAGGTCAAGAGAAGCTTGAATTTTTTTCCTACTGGAAACATTGAGCTAACAATGTCAGTGACTCACCAACATTCAAAACTGAGACATCTAGAGGAGGCAGAGTAAATGAATCCTGGTGCTCCAAATTTTCCTTTAGAGCCTTGATTCGCAAAACATCTTTCTTCATGACAGTTCTTTCATCAACACCCAGTCCTATACCTTTACCTCTAATCATTATTTTGCTGTAACTATTCACTGACTTGATACTCTTGAACATCTTGAATCAAGTAGCAGTGCTTGTTTCCCTGCAATATATTAATGCAATGAATTACCAACTATTAAGTGACAATGTAACAGAAAATATTTGGATTATCTATCAATCTTCTCTCTTAAAAAAAGCATGGTTGTGCTGCTTCATAAAGTTGGAGAACAGACAAAACTCTTGTTAGTGGTACATGTGTACACACAAACACACACAGAGTATTGAGAATTCTTCCTGTGAACTATCTACTGGCACTTATCTATCCTCCCATAATTCCTGCTTCTGCTAGGAAAATAAAGAATTAAATACACAACAGTTATCATAACCCTGTCGTAAATGGGATCTCTTTTCCAAAGAAGATTTAGATAATATTGATAAAGCAGGGTGAATACTTCAGTATTCCATAACACACTCTGCTGAAGCTCTTCATACTGTCAAATCAGTGCTGAATATGAGGGAAATGTGTGTTTTAAAAAACAACACAAAAGCAGTCAAGAACAAGGGGTGTGTTGGAGTCAGTGGCGGCTAGGGAGTGTGCTCAGAACAGTGTGAAGATTCTGCATCACACAAGCATTTGAGAAGACCAAGGAGAACTCTTTTATACTGCAACTTTTATCATAGCTTTGGCTGGGCAGGCTGTGCTCTGGATTGTTAGACGGCGCAAAACATTACAGCTTCAGTAAACTCAAAGTCCATAAGAAGTATGCTCCACCTGTGTAGTCAAGGGGATTCTTCTTCAGCAGATGGCTTTTTTGGTGATCAGGAAAACAGACTGCTCCATACCCTACAGCATGCCTTTCATGGCCTGCTTTCATGGGTCACCATTATTGACAAAGGGGTGCAGTGATGGAAGAATGGAGATATGCTGGATTACAGAATCACAGAATCACAGAATGGTTGAGGTTGGAAGGGACCTCTGGAGATCATCTAGTCCAACCCCCCTGCTCAAGCAGGGTCACCTAGAGCACGTTGCACAGGATCGCATCCAGGCGGGTTTTGAATATCTCCAGAGAAGGAAACTCCACAACCTCTCTGGGCAACCTGTTCCAGTGCTCTGTCACCCTCACAGTGAAGAAGTTTTTCCTCATGTTCAGATGGAAGCGTCTGTGTTTCAGTTTGTGCCCGTTGCCTCGCATCCTGTCTCTGGGCACCACTGAAAAGAGTCTGGTCCCATCCTCTCGACATCCTCCCTTCAGATACTTGTACACATTAATAACATCTCCTCTCAGCCTTCTCTTCTCCAGGCTAAACAGGTTCAACTCGTTCAGTCTTTCCTCATAAGAGAGATGTTCCAGTCCCCTAATCATCTTTGTAGCCCTTCGCTGGACTTGCTCCAGTAGTGCCACATCCCTCTTGTACTGGGGAGCCCAGAACTGGACGCAGTACTCCAGATGTGGCCTCACCAGGGCTGAGTAGAGGGGGAGGATCACCTCCCTCCACCTGCTGGCAACACTCTTCCTGATGCACCCCAGGATACCATTGGCCTTCTTGGCCACAAGGGCACCTTGCTGCCTCATGCTTAACTTGGTGTCCACCAGCACTCCCAGGTCCTTCTCCACAGAGCTGCTTTCCGGCAGGTCAACCCCCAACCTGTACTGSTGCATGGGGTTATTCCTCCCCAGGTGCAGGACCCTGCACTTGCCTTTGTTGAACTTCATGAGGTAAACTTATTACTTCATTACTTGTGAATATTAGTAGGCAGCAGGAATTCCTTATTCACAGGACACTTTCTTATTCTACATCAGTGACACCAACAAAATTTTAAAGAATCCATTTTTCTCTCAGTTCTTTAGCTTTCTATATTTCTATGAGTTTCTAACTCTTAAATGTCTTATATGATCTCTTCAACACCTCAGACTTGGTTATGTTTAAAATATTTACTGAAGGCCTTGTTCTTGTAAGAGAAATCAAGATGCTAACAGTGCTTTTCCCAGGGCATGCATGGCTGGAACATGGTTAGGGTTAGGGTTAAGATAATAATTGGTTTGCAAGCCTGTGCTAGAACAAATATTGCATTTGTATTAAGGTTATTCACTATAGTCTTTTTTTTTTTTTTAACACATCAGAAAAAACTGAGCTGGAAACTGCACTTTGGAATGAAATTAACCCATTTTCATTTTGATCCTATGGGTCAACTTGCTAATGAAGTTCAGGGGATTAGATCATTTTAAATCTAACAGAAAGAGAAAATATTTATATATCAAATGGAAAAAAAAACCTTCTGTAATGAAACTGCTGTAATGATGCTAAGTTTATGTTAACAGGTATACAGACACGACAATTTTGCCTATTAGGTATTATTATGAAAGTATGACATTAAAGGTGCAGTTCTCCTTCTAGTCCCATTTTACAAAGATATGTTTATGATTCTTTGCATTCTCAGAATAAAGCCTATTACATTAGTATAAAAACATTTTTAGACTAAAGAACAGGAGATTTTGAGAAAGGAGTGAAAAATAGTTTAAAAAAATGCTCCAACTTTAAGGCCTTGGATTCCTCAGTGAACCAGTTATTAGAAGTCACTCTATGAAACGCAGGTTTCTCTATCTCAGAAAAACAGTATACTCAGTGGTAAAGCAATGTCACACCAAAATAAGATGTGACTATACTTTAACACAGCTGGGCACCTGAACCTCTCTGCTGAGTCTTCCTAACAGGCAGTTTGGGTTTTTGCCTTATAACATGAACACCTAGACTATAAGGGTAAACAAGATTGAAATCAGAACAGAAGAAAAGGCTAATAGAAAGGAGAAGAGTGAATAGAGGAGTTTAGATAATGACACTGGCCTTGCTGAACTACTCAGATGTCCAGAAAAACTGTTGTCTTATGTCTGTATTAAAGGTGAGAAAATGCTTACCGTTATAATAGAAGGACAGATTAGTCAACAGGTAGGTCAGTTTTTCACTGATCCTGCTTAAATCAGCAAGGTGAAGGTACAAACATCTATTTGCATATGCAAAACCAGTGATTTGCATGTATACAAATCACTTCATGAGCTGTTTTTTGGGGCGTATGTATGGTAATTCACTTCAAGGCAGTACATGTCTGAATAGACAGATTATTTATTTTCCAAGTGTCACTGACCAGCCAACAGTCAGCTCCTTAAAACATCACACCTGTTTATATATACCATTTTCCCTTTCATGAATATGTTTATCTGACCATAAATATACACACACACACACACACACACACACACACACACATATATATATACCATGGCAGAGTACTTCAGGAAGATAGAAATATATAATATGTATGTCATTCTTTTAAACCAGTACTTACATAACAGTAAGAAGAACCAAAATCAGATACATATGACCAAATCTGTAAACAACTCAGCTGCCTGCAAGTTTTCAAAATTTTCAATTGGCAGTGATCAGGAATACTGTCTGTCTTATTTAGCATAACATAACAGTGCTTTAGAAAGAGATATTCAAAGTTAACAGTTAAATTTTCAAATGATAATAACTTGGAAAGAGTCGTGAATACCAGTGAAAATACAGTAATACCTTGAAGAGACCAGAATAGATAAGAAACATTGGCTAAAGCATTATAAAATGAGACTGAGCCTAGAAAAAATCAACTGTATGCAAAATCTGCTATAAGATGATCTGAAATACAGCTAGTACCTAACGTTATAAGTACTTGGGAAACAGTAATACTGGAAGAGACCATAATGGAAAGCAAATTGGACATGAGTTTATAATGAGATATAGTTGCAGCAAAAAACCCCAGTGCAATAAGGATGCTTCATTCAGCAGAGTGAGAGGACCATYAAGTGAAGTGAGTGCATCAGGAAGAAGAGAAAAATCCTAATAGTAATAAAACTTGAAGAAAGTGAAGCACCACCAAGGCAAATATAAATTTTGGTATTAGAGTATCACATCAGGTTTTGTACCATCCATTCTTGAATGCACTATTGCAGAATATGCCCTTTTGAGGAATAATAAAAAAGATGTGCTGGCATTTAAGTAAATGTATTTGACAAATATAAGTTTCATATGCATGATCTTCACATCAAGGGATATAGAAGGTACACAGTAGTTCTCCTGAGCATTAAAAAAAATTATGATAAGAAGGAAAAAACAGGAGATTCAAGAAGATGTACTTTGGCATTGAATTATAGACTTTAGACAGCAAAAATGTTCCATAAGTTTGTGGTCTGAGACCTTTTTCTCTGGCAATGAAAAAACTCTCTCTGTTCCAATTTAAATGACATAACTGTATTGTTTCTGCAATAGGCACAGGAACTGCAGAGTTTGGATTTTGAAGCCCATTAAAAATGTTGAAATATTTCACTCTCTGAAAACTTCTGTATTAATTCTCTTCTTTCCTTCCCCCTTCTTCCCAAATGCATTAAAATTTCAAGAAGTTTGAAAGCAATAGTCTTGTGGCTGTGGAAAAGCTTTTATTGGCAAGTTTTGCATTTTCTCTTTAGCAAATGGATTTTTTTAAATATTAATGAACTCGTTGGAATTGCCACTCACCCCATTATTTCTGCTAAAGAAACAAACCATCTGGACAACAGGCTGATTTGTATTTGTTTAAATTAACAGTAGTGTGTATCATTTTCAGCCATCACCAACTCTTTCCATTCAGGTGAGTTCTCTGAAGTCTTTAAACTTTATGGATTGAAGTATTAAAGCTATAGTGTGCACATTGAAACAATTAAACTGAGGTAAAGGTGTTCATAAAACCAAGGCTGTGTGCCCCTCAAATACGTGTGAAAGAAACAGAAAGAGAAGACAGACCAGGACCAAGGGTAGCCAAAATCTGCTACCACATGCAATTGAGGGGGAAAAATTTTGGAGTTACTCTGACTACTTCTCATTAAGATGATGGTACATGAAATAATATAAAGAACAAAAGTAAGATTGTCCAGAAAGGGCTTCTGTAACTTTTTTAATCTTCAGTTGTGCCAGTTTCTAAAATTTTTACATATCTTGAGCACAGGGGATTTAGTATCTCCTATCATGTGTTAGGTCATTAATATGGGCCCAGCACAATAACTGAGTGACCATATAGACATAACCTCAATTATTCAGATGCTATTTAAGATAACCTCTTTTTTCGGATCTTATCTTCTTGATTTCTGCTCTTTTTTTTTCCTGCCTTCCTTTCCCAGTGCTGCCTATCCAGAGGAAGTCATAACATTCTCTCTTTCAATTACTTGAAGAAATTTTCTTTTGCTGCACATACAGCCATGCTTTAGTAGTGGCAATGGGAAATCTCAGATAGATGTTTTTCCACTCTAAGGACACTGCACTGCCCCCAGTTCTCAAGAATTACACTTTCATCCCCATGACATATAAGAGAAAGAGTCTCTTGTGTCTCCTATACATTCACACCACGCACACACACAGACTTTCTAATTACAACGTGTTAGAAAAGAGAGAGAAAAAAAACAAAAAAACTAAAAATGGACATAAGCTATAAAGCCGGAAAGCTAAAAGGTGTCATCTCACCTCCCCAAAATCTGAAGATGTTTAGATGACAAACTCTACTTCAGCTCTGCTGAAAGCTTTTACAAAAACTACATTTATAGGTGGTCATGAAATCAGGAGTTGAACTGAATGCAAATTGTTGGGATTTTTTTTTTTTCCTCAGAACTATTGAAAACCACTGGTCATGAGGTTTTCACAGATGCTTTATACATTCATTTTATATGTGGATATACTTCCTCAGCCCACAGTGACACTTTTGAAATGGAAGTGAAAAGGGGTTGCTATCACTGTTTGCCTCGAAAAGGTATTGGGCTACTCTGGGTAGTTTGATGGTTAAAATGACAAGGTTGAAGTAGGATTGCCATAACTTTCCTTGCTTCCGTGTTAGCTGCTCTTCTGCCATGATAACGTGGAGAACTGGAACAATGGTGGAGCCCCAGCTGGGAATTCCTCCAACTTTTCCATAGGGGCAACTTTAATTTGTCTTTCCTGCCTAATAATGGAGACTTTCCTGAATTTCTACGTATATAATCAGAGGAATGACCAGTTAGGAAAACTTGCCATTCCTACATATAAGGAATATACTCCAATGAACAAGCAAAACCCTGGCAAAAGGGCTACAAAGCTAGGACATGGGTCCTGAAATTATGAGCATTTTTTTCCCTTTTTTAGATGAAAAAAATCCTAACATACAAACTGAATTTAATGTTCTTTAGTGTAAATTTTCCTTATTCTGTCCTCAGTGAAGAAACAGAAATAAGACACAAAATACCATGAAAAAATTCTTTTTGTGGTAAATCTAGACAATTTGCTTTTGCGCCCTCTTTTAGAAGGGTGGTGTACAGATCCATGGGAACAATTATTCTTAAAGGGGAGTAAAAAAGTATGACACCTACTGACTTTCCAACATTGGAGGGTTAAACTCAGCTCTGGTATAGATGAGCACCAGCCAAATGAAAACAGTGGGATTAGTTCCACAAACACAAAGTCTGAGTTTGGCTCCAAGAAACTGGTTTGTTTAGACGGGCTACAGAAAATCCAAATGACTCTACTACTGCCAGAATTTCACTCTTTGAATCTTTATGTTTATCTACTCCAAGCCGCTGAACACTGAAAACTTCACCTATCACTCATCAAATCATGTTTCCAAAATAGACAAGATTCAAATGCTGATCTGCTTTCGGAGTGCAAGTTATTTCCTAGGCTGTCTGCTGCATTCTGCAGCTAGATTTCACCATCAAAGACCATTGTAGAAAACAAGCTTTACATTGCAAAGGCAACAAGTTTCTTAAGAAAATAGTATTCAGGCACTGAAATTCATGAGTTTCCAACAGGCAGGGCTTCATCTAACAGATTGGCCTCTATTCTCAGCTCTGCATTTTGCTGGTGTCTTGACAGCTTAACAGCTGTTGCTGAAAATTTCCATAAATCTATGTGTTTTGAAAAAGAAAGATGAAAATACTCTACTTTCCTCTTCAACTCCAACAAAAACAAGGCCATTCAAAACCATTTTTGCTCTACAGGAGGTGAAGTTAAGAACAGAAAAAGAACGATTAGATACTTTGAACCATCTGCCTCACATCTTTCAGTGGCTTTCTCAGTAGTCTCCACATAAGAAATAGGGGTGATTCTTCTGTGTTTTTCTCTAGAAACATGGTAGATCAGAAGGAAGAATTCAAGGCTGTAAATTTAAGATGTTTAAAAGGTTTCTCCCTTGAGCTCACTGATGGGAGTCCTAGCATGCATCCTTTCCTTTCTACACTTTCTGTAGAGGCATCTATTAGCCAGCTCAGATGGCACCACATTCAGGAGGCTGAGTTGTGAATCTCTCCTCTTGGTGCCCAGATGCCTACTATCACATATGTTAAAAATGTGAATTTCATAGCAACAAGCACCTAGAAATTAGGCATTGTACTGAATGTTGGAAGTCAATTTGTAGATTTTGTCCTTTTTTTCTCTGTGTCTCTATTTCTAACAAATAAATAGGCATCAAAGTAATTCATACAAAATTTTAAACTGTTCACAGCATTTTAAAGACTCTGAGGAGAAGTACTCTGCTGTTTTGGTAATGAAACCTATAATAACATCTTTAGCATTACCAAATACATATGATGAATTTATGTAAATAAATGAAACCATCATATGCACTAAGTTGATGTTCTTTGCCATGTTCCTTAGCATAGTCACTACTTGATGTTTCAAAATAAGAACCATCGTTACTGTCAATATGCTCAAGGGTTTAAAATTAGAAGATCTTTGTAAACACAGAAGCCAGCAGAAATGCTAAACCCAGAGATAACAGCGGCTTAAAAAGAAAATACTGTATCATAATCTCATGCCTGTGACTACAGTTTTTTGTGATTTTAATTACTTGACTTGATTTTAATTGAGCTTGTCCTTGCATTGAGAATTTAATAATGTAAATAAATAAATAAAGCGAGCTTGCTGGCCATACTTGTTTTCTGGCTTATTGTATCCTGCTGTGCATTCCCATAGGCAATTCATTTAAGATTTTAGGACTTGGACATAAGTCCATGATCTGTTTTTCCTTTACAAAAATATGTGTTATAATGATGGGAAGATTTCTTATCCCATACAAATTCACCTTATAATCCTTCCTTCAGGGAAAATGAGATTCAAAATGTTTTGCAAGTTGCAATGGACAGACTGTAAAAGATGAGGAAGGCATGCTTTTAAGACTTCAGTCAGACTCAGAAAGAGCAGAATGAGACTTACACAGAAAGAGAAGTATGAAACTTCAGACGTTTAGACTCTTCCTTTAGGGGGAGTCTATCACAGACTTAGTAAGGGTATGTAAGTGAGTATAAGTAAGGAATACCAAAACTGATACATTCAAGTTTAGTTGTTTATCCTTAAGAATTCCTGAATTGTTTTCACTACAGTACTCAAATATAACATGGAAATTTCCCCAAACTCAAGACCTATCCATATTATTAGTTTTTTTACTAGAACTGAACAGTTTTTTAAAAATTCTAACTGACCCTTTGTGAGCACCACTTAAAGCTTTTACACTTTTTGCTTAAAGCTTTCTGATATTTAAAATAACGTTGAAGTGAAAAGTTTTTTGTATATTATTTTGTAACTCAAGTGTTATTTTGCTGTGTGTCTTCTCCAACATGAGCTAGGGTGAGGATGTACAGTGCAGTTGTTTCACATACCTGGTTGCACTGACGTGTCATGACTTCAGAAATAACCACCAGACTATTATCTGGGTATCTTACAGAAGGGCAGAAAGTGTAGACTACTGCTACCCCTGCCCTTCCAGGAGAAGCCTTCAGCAGTATTCGAAGTCTGAGGTTCCTGGTCTTTACCTAGGCTTTTGAACTAAAGCTCCTTCAGAAGGGAGCATACATCTCTTTATTAATTCAAAGTAGAAATGTGCTGAACTGGCTATAAAACAGCATCAAACCAAACTGGTTAAAATTAAGGATGATGAACTGCCTTATGATCTCACTTAGGTCTAAACTGGAACGCCAGTTAGTGAAGAGAAATAAGAGATTAGTAGGCATACTAATCTAAATTTACGTATGTTATATGTGCTACCTTAAGATGAAAGGGAATGCATCATAGAAAAGCCTATTTATAGCTAATGAAAGGAAAGAAACCTTGGGTGATTAGTTCAGATATGAAAACCACCACTGCTTTCTGGTGGAGATGATTGGACTGCATTTACAGTAAGTCAGTAATAAAGTTTTGAAAGAATCAAGTCTCTTGGTTTCTCTCTCTCACTATTCTCTGATAAAAACAAAGACATCTTAGATTGCAACTCTCCTTTTTTTTTATTCAACACAGTTAAAAGTGCTGACAAAGAGTTTGACCTAACATTTTTGCCCGTGTGTAAGAAATGAGGATTTCAAGATAAACACTTATCCAGTAGAAAATGCTGCATATCAGCTGGGTCACTAGCACCTTGTACCAAATGCAATCGTCTAGAGCCATGAGATAGGGCTTAAGAGCTTGTACGTCCTGAACATTGTAACCTTTGGTACAGTGGTGAGGCTGTCGGCAAGTTATTACCCAACACATCCCCTCAAGTGCCTGTGTCTTGTCCTTTCTTCGTTGCTGACTTCCATCAGCTCAAGCATTAAGTGCATGCCCAAAATATTGCTGCAGTTATGTAAAGCTTTTTAGGAAACATCACTTCAGACAGATGTTTAACCTCAGAGCCCTGAAGGGATAGCTCTGCCAGTTGCCAGTCTTGTCGATTAATTTTACATTGACAATCATGCTAATGTAGTTTGACACAGAGGAGAGCTTTTACAGCCAGCCAGCTGCCTTAGATATACAAGGCAGGTGAGTGCAATTCACTGCAAAATTAATCTAAACACACAATACCTCACAACGTATGTCTCTTAAGTGGTACTGTTCAGTTTTCTCTCAACTTCCATCCCATAAAATCACCAGAAATAGTCAAAATCACTTATTTTGCTCATCTGTGAGTTGTTTTTTTTCTTTCTTTTGTTGTCATAAGTTGCTACAAATGTATGAAGGAAGCATGAGAGGCTAATATAGCTGAATACTTAGCTTATAGTGTAAACTGCAGAGCCAGATATGCACTGCTGAGATGTCCCTGAGATAAGTGCTTTCAACTTGAGGCACCTCCTCTTCCAAATCATGTCGGCAAACTGAAAAGCGTTCAGAGAAGAGCAACAAAAAACATTAAGGGGCTGGAAAGAATGATTTATCAGAATAGTTTAAATAAGCTAAATGTGTGTAACTTGGCTCAGGAATGAGGAAGGAGTGATGAGGCTGTGATAACCATCTAGAATTACCTGATGAGTAAAAGCAAGGACAGCAGTTGCAATATGAGAAAATGAAAGTAGCAGATACTGGATTAAAATAATAAAAAGGTTCAACTACACCAGATTCCAAAAACATTTGACACTAAAGAGAAAGTGTGGACTAGTCCCCCCAAGATAAATAAAGTGACATCATCTGGAACATTTAGCATAAGACTGAACACAGATACAATCCGGAGTCAACCAGGTATTGATTAAGGAAAAGCTTACAGTATGTCCTTTTCTCTTCAAATTCTGTGAATCTCATGATTAAGAATTCTTCTTTTTCAGCTTGGAGATGACAGAAAACTGCAGGGTCAAGAGAACTGTTGGCGTTTCTTTTCCTTCCCTTTTCTCTTCCCTCTTTTATTTTGACACTGAATTCATTATAAGCAAAATTCTCACTTTTAAAATGGTTTGAGCATGCATAAAGCTTTAATCTCTCTTAAGATGTTAAATAACTAGGAGAGAGCAGTGAAATGAGAAATGTTTTCCCTCCGTGAGACCACAGAAGAAAATATGAAATTCTTAAACCGAATATTGTGATGAATATAAATGAGTCTAGTGCAAGACCTGTGAATATGAATTCAAATATCACCCCTCGACACCTTCAAATTACTGTATACCTTTATGAGCTTGACTATGAGTTAGACTGTGTCCTGCATTTTCATGGTCACATCATGCAGATCAGGATGTAGACCACTCTACCTTCATATCTACAGCTTACGATAAAAAAAAAAAAAAAAGATAAATGATAAGACAGAATAGCACAAGGCCTCAAAAAGTATTACAGTTTTTGTATGCAAACGAAACGTCTTTCTTTCTCTCAGCCAAACTGCTGTAATCCTTAACCATGGAGAAGATCAGTCCGTAAAGGTCTCAGAGTATCTATCTTTCATGTTTTGAAACAGAAAAGAGAAACACTTGATCACTGGTTTCTACCATTTTACTGGCAGGTAGGAAAGGCAGGATTTTAGGACAAGCAAGCAGCCAAGGAATGGTTAAATTGATAATATGGCTCTTGCAGTAAGGAACAGGCAGATACTTACAAAAAGGAAGCACTGTCAACTGAACCCAAGGTGTCATACCTAATGGAAATGCCTTCCTGTTGACATCTGCAAATATATCTTATCAATTCCATCTTATTCTAGAGCATAGTCTCTCAAGACAGAGACCGTATTTTTGTTCAGTTCTTACACACCATCCAACACAGTGGACCAGGCCTGTGGTAGCTTGTGGTCAACAATACTGAGCAACTGTAAACTGCAGAAAACACATACTTTCTCCATTGACCTCAGTTGTACTAATGGCAGCCTCCACTTTAACGTTTTAATTTCCCATGGTCATGAGCAACAACAAGGCCCTTGTGTACAACACATTCATGAACTGCAAGTTGAGACTATTTATCTATCACAGTGGACCTCTGGTCTTTGTCTCAGCCATATGTATAATAATAATTATTATTTATTAAAAATAAATCCCTTTTTGTTACTCTGAGGTAGAAAAGTAATTATCTTACTATTCTATCAACTATTATGCAGCTCCAGTTGATTAAAAAGCTGGAGAAATGTATCAGAACAAGCTAGACAGATATCAGATAAATTAGAGATGAAATTATGTACAAACTTACTTCATACTCATTTAATTAGGAGTTATTCAAATATTGTATTGAAACAAATAATTCTTGGTCTGTGCATTGTTTGTAACCATTCTGTGTAAATATTACAGATCCATACTATGTTAGTGTTAGGCAGCACTGCAGATGAGGGGATTTGGAGCCAAAAAAGACTTAAATTCATAAAAAATTTTGTGACCAGTGCTGGTCAGAGAGAGTCTGAAGCTGATCCACTATTGCAAGAAAGAAGTCAGAGGGACTGCTGCAGCTGTATTGTAGATGTGAAGGGTCATAGATATCTCTGTCCTTCAGGGGCAGCAAGAAGAGGAGATCTGACTGACCAGCAGTGACAGGTGGGCCTGGAGAAGAGAGACAGTGCTATAGTTTCGGGAGAGAAAGTTTAGAAGAGGTAAGATGGAAAGATCGAAAGGAATCCAGAAAGATAGATAGCAGTGAGGGTGGACATGAGAAAGCTGAGCTGGGAACTGGTCTGATATTAAACCAGGGTGTCTGGAAGAGAAAACAGAATAGTGTATTAAATACTAAATCTATTATTTTTATTATTGTTTATTAATCAATTAAATTTGAATCTTATCAGCTCTAATTATACACTAGTCTTTCTGCTCCCCTAATGGCTTGCTTATATACTTAAACAGTCTGTGAGATCATGCTTTCATTTGCATATTCAAAAAGCAAAGAAAACTTTAAAGGCAGAATCTGCATTTTTTTTGATTAGTTGAGCAACTTTCAAGCATTTGTGTTGGAATGCATTATTCAAGAGTATTCTTCCTTGTAGAATGTGTTTGCCAATATAGTTTTGTAGTTTGAACGCATAAAAAATTCTATACAGACAATTAAAGTAAATACATTTAGAATACAAATGCACTGTCAGGTATTATTTTGTCGCCAGCACTCCCCCAGTAAATCTGTCCACTTTGAAATTCAGTCTCCTTTTGTGGCTAAGAAAAAAGTGAAAAATCTCATAGTTCAAAGCCTCAGATAACCCACAGTGCTACCATGTGCTCTGAACAACTCTTGAGAATTCTCTGTCCCTTCTAAATAAAAGCAGAATTTGTTGCAAACTTATGGATTTCTGCCATCTTTTTCAGTAGAACTAGGAATGAATTGATGAGAAGGAAGTAATAAAAGTGAAATGTCTGTTAAAGAAGCTCAGTTCTTTTTTTGTGCTTCTGTTTTTAGGAGTTAACTTTCTTCCTCAACTTAGAAACCAAACATTAGAATTCAGAAGTTTCCCTCCTGGCGTCACTTCCCTACTCTTCTTCATTTTCCTCCTCTTACTGGCAATGATTTTGCAAACCTCTGCCAGGCAGTCTCTAAACCCCTCATCATTCTTAAAAAGAAGTCTAGTGCTGGCAAGTTCTGACACTGGACAATCATGTCAACAAACCTTGAAATAGTGCTGCCTCTAAGCAGCAGAGTACACTAGCGCCATGTTTGCTCCAACTTGCCGCTACTGGGCTTCATTAGGAGCAATGACAGTTTTAAACACCATCTCGGTAGTGCTATGTGATACAAATCAAATCTAGTAGCAACCACACAAAGCCCTGTGTCCCCTGCTCAAGACATGTATCAGCTTTTGAGGTTGGAGTGAAGATTTGATTGCATTTGCTGGCTGAAGGAAAAAAAACTGCAAGGCGCTGATGCTAAACTGAACAAAGTGAATGGAAAAGCTCTCCTTTGACATCAGTGGGCTCAGATTTAAGCTATAAAATATCAAATTGCACTTGCCTCACCCCCAACACATAAACACGTAAAAAGCTACAGTTGATATACAAAATGCGCAGAGAGCAAGTATGTAATTCTAAAGTATGGATGTAACCACTAAATAAAAAATAAAAATAAAAAGCTCCTACTGTCAGCCAGCAGTTCACGTGCTGAACCTGGCCCCACCTTTGCAAAACAGAGGAATCCACCTTTGACCTGTAAAATCATCTTCCATGCTCYTCTTTAGAGGAAGCACTGCTTCACGTGTTTACCATGTCAGTTTTGTCATCTCATTGAATGAAGTTCTTGAAGATGAAGGTGAAGGTCCAGGTTAAATCTATTTGACTTTATGTGCATAAATGTGCAACATTCAGACACTGAACTGTCTAATATGTGCATGTATTATGAGTATTGCCTTGCTAGGGTCCTTCTCTGGTCAATGCACAGAGAGACAGACTTTCAAAGAGTGAATTATACTTTAGGAAGACTACTTGCTGTCTGGAGATGTCTTGCTTTCTCCATCAACTAGAGAGGGGGACTAGATTTCGAGCTAAATTTGGTGCCTAGGTGAAATTAATACAATTCTACAATATAACTATAAAGAGTATTTAAAAGGGATTTTTCTTCTTTCAGGCTCACCTAGTTCTTTTTTCTTATAAAATATATATACGATCATCCTTGAATATCCTTGACTATCCAAGCAAGGACAGAACTCCAGTGCAGCAAGGGTTCCACTTACAGGAATTACAGAAACACCTCATCGATCTAGATATACACTTACATTATGTATGTTTTTCAAATACCTTTTTGCTATTATTTTATCCTTCAAATGGGACTCCAAATCCAATTCTTCTACGAGTAACTGGTAGAGTTATTGGAATAGGATGACTTCTAGGGACAGACTCTGATCTCAGTATATACTAAAGCTGGACTAATTCCAGAATTAGGCATCTGCAACAGATAGAAAAATTTAGTTTTCCATCTTTACAAATTATCTCCAAGAACATAAGATGCAAGCTTCCATTTACTAGGTTTTGTGGGTCCAATCTTTAAAAATCTTAGAGACCTTTTTTTGAGTGGTCTTATTATTAAATACTTCAAAAGTTCTATTAAAAAATGTTTTCAAGTGAGAGATTTAAAATAGCTTGAAAAGTTGGAAAAACACTTTTTAAATGTGAACTACAGAATTTATTACAAAACCAGAGAAAACAAGTACATTTACAATGTGGAAATGACATAGGCTGCTGTTTTCACACCCATGTACCTCTGGTTAACAGCCTTAATTCCTATTTAGGCACCAAACTAGAATGAGCATGTTTTCAACATACTAAATAACTGCAAGGCAATTACATCAGAAATTACACTGAGATAAAAATCTCTCCAGCAAGCATACATAACATAACATAAAAATAGCAGCCAGTGGCATCTGGATCGCTATGTACTGATTCCCTTTGAACATGTGAAGCCACATCTAAATGCCTAATTTTAGAATTCAGGTATGATTCAGCCAAGTACTAAAACATGCTTTTAACTTCAAGTGTATACTTAAATATATCTTTATTCAGAAAAGCATAAACTTACATAGTCCTAAATTTCAATGGGATTTRTGTATATATTATACATATATGTATGTTACTGATTGATGACCTAAGTGCCTGATTTAGGTACTTGTAAAGGAAAATCTAGTAGCAGTTCACGGTTACTTCAGGGAACAAATTTCCTTTATAAATATTCTTTCCTAAAGTGTGCAGCTTGCTTGCTAACAGTAGAGAGAGAATGTCAATACCAACACCTTTTGTAATTTTGTAAGCCATTTGGCTCTGCGAAGATTTTAGTAGGGCCAATGTTTGGTTGTTGATAATGTTCACTTATATGTAGCAGCATTTATCAATTTTGGTGATTTTTGCAAAACTGTTACTGCAAAGTTTTATCCGCTATTTGCCAATGTTGTCCCCATTTTGTTACGTTTTTTAAATAAACAGGATTTATTTTTGTAAGATCATCTTTCATTTATGGGATTTGTTCCAGTTTTATGTTGGCAGTTGCTTTCACTTTTTKCTTATTTTTTCTTTCTACACAAAATTGACAGTAGCCAAAATGTACTGATTTCTAAAAATGTACTGAAGAGAAACAGCAGGGGAAGGAAAGAAAATTTCCATATATTTAGGAACAGAGTAACACCGCCACCAACAATGAAAACTTTATAGGGCAGCACTTTATTAACTCTGTCCATTTCAAACTGCTAATAATTAGCTCAGCACAAAATGATCACTTACTATCCAGTAGAGAAGGCAGCATTTCTCCAGAAGGGAATTTGTCATTGGAGACTGTTTTTATAAATGCATAGTTCCCTTAATTCCTGTATAATGATCTTTCCTGACTTAGTTATGTTGTTCTAAGTGGCTAAAATAAACACTCTTGTTCATGTACTTTCAAATGAAAACATGAGTGTTCATGGCTTTATATTACTGACGTTTTCCCTTATTCCCTCTACCCCCCCACTGTGTTCTTTTTTCAGACTACAGTCTCTGAGTACTTTGATAGTTTATACTTTCTTCTCATAGTGAGGTGTTGTAGTAAAAAAGCTCTTTTGGCAGCTACCAAAACATGTCACATTCGCTGTAACCTTTTCAAAAGAAAATGCTCCAAGGAGCTTTGATTGTGTAAACAGTGTSTTTTATCCTGAAAATGGGGACATTGTAGAAGAAGAAATAACAAAAAGGAATATATATTTTTTCTAACTTCAGTTTGATACTTAAAGGTGGCTCTTTAAAACCATTGTGCTATGCACAGATACTGCTAAGATAACTTAGTACTTTTTGCGTGTAACACTTTTATTATTATGAGCAGATGTGTCAGAGACATTGATTATTGTTATGAACTCAATGATTTCCTATGTAAGCCTATGTCAGAGCAGAGCAGCTATTCCATGGGGGCTGCAGAAAAATGGAGGTCCAGAACAGCATAAACACACCACTGTCATCGAATGAGGAGCAAGAGAATATGAATGGAAGAGAGTGAGCAACACATGAGGCAGGCTTTGTTTCTATTCAATATTTTGCCAAATTTTGGGTTACTTTGGTGGAAAACATCTGTATAACAAACTAAGAGATGAATAACATGTTGTGAAAATCCCATGCAGCAAATCTGTGTCCCAAGTTTTGGCCACTCCAAGCTAAGTCTGCAACTTGTACTTTGGGGATAAAGAATTTGGATCAAATTTGTATGGAGATGCTTTTTGTTAAATTAGAGAATGATTTAATTTACGGAAGTTTTCCTCTTTTTTTGTGGAAAAGATTCTGTACCCTCTCTGAAGGTCTGAAATCATCATAATGTGGGAGAATGGAAGAGGCATCTACAAAACACATCTGATAAAGAGGATGACTTGAGCCTTCCAGATCATCCTTTACTTAGGTGAGTCTTTGCTACCCAACCACCTATCCTAAGATCAGTGCTAGAGCCTGGAAAATTCAAGATTCTTTCAGGCCAAGAAACTTTGACTGTATTGTGGTGGGCTGCAAGTTGGCAGTTGGCTATCCCACTAACTCTAGAAAGATAGGGACTCAAACTCTTATTTATATATTCTGTGGAGTGGTAGTTTGTCTGTAATGGACTATTATTATAATTTATTGCATTTCCCTTTTCTCTTCCTTCCCTCCATAACGTTTTTATATTTCACAGTGAACTACTTTTTGGTGAAGCCTTGTGTACTTTGTTGTTTCTGACTGGATACGTACAGTTACATGAGTAGCCACATAGCCCAATTTAAAGTCTAAAGTTTCTGTGCTAAAAATCAGAACAGTGTTGTTTTAGTATTTCACAAAGATCTCCTTTATCTTATGCTAAATAACAATGGCAGAAGTGACATACCTATGAATATGCAAAATCACTATTATAATATAAAACATTTTTCCCCCTAAGTTTTGTACAATGGCATTTTAGAATTAGTTGGGAACTAGATAGAGGAAGTAGGACACGAATTCGTGAAAATGTTTTGACATAAAAAAAAAAATCTTTGCATGGCTGGGAAAGATTTTGATTAAAAACTAACTCCTGAAAACTCAATTTTTAAGAAAAAAAATGTTTTCAAATTGTATTTTCCTGTGGAAATTTCTCTGAAAAGTAGATAAATATTTTCTGCAGTTTTCACACGCCTTGGTAAAACAYTGCCACCGACAGCTGCCCTCTTTGTATTAGTGTAATAAAAATATAGCTTTTTCTTGGTGTATGGTCTTTGTTAGGTTTTTGTTGGGTCCTGTTTTCAATGCAGTTTGTTTAACAACCATGTGCAGTTACAATATAACAGGTCAGGTAGTCATAACAGATGACAACAAAAACATACAGAATACTTTGCTCCTTAAAATCCAATATTAAAAGATCTTCAGTCAAAGAGTAAAAGAGTTAGAGAGCCATTAGCATGTTACTTAGATATCTCTCAGTATCAGCTTGACCAAAGCTTTCTCATAATGTCTTAAATCTAACTGATGACCATTGTATAATAGGTGTAGCACAGTTCCTAAAGAATCATTGGGAGTTCTAGTATCCTCAAAAAAGACTTAAAGACACAATTCCCAGCCAAAGAACAATAAACAAAACAATCAGTAGTAATATAACACAGAATGTTACAACAAAGTACAAATCTACTATCAATATGTAGTTAAACTCTACTCTTACTGGGTGTAATATATTCAGATTTTCTAAAAGTGTTCTTGAAGACAATGTCTTTCATCAAAGGTCCTTAATAAACTAGACTACCAGGAGATAAGAGGAAAGATCTCTGTGAATTAATTATTGTTTGAAAGGAAATAAAGAGTAATAATTAAATAATTAGGTTGTACAATGGAAGGGCATTAGCAGTAGGACCCCAGAACAGTTCTATGCTGGGATGGTTGAAAAGTAGCCTGTACAAGAAGGTGAACTGACAGTGAAAAAACATGACATAGCTCTATAAGATCACAAATGCTGTGGAGACGAAAAAGAAAAGTTTATTCTTCCTTTCACACTAATAAAAGAATAAGCGTCCTCCCGGAGAAATTATGAGCTACAAGCTTAAAAACAAAACAAAAGGAAGGAGCTTTTTCCCCATCAAATCAAATATATAGTGCTTATAGTTACTGAATCTCATGAAAACTGGAAGGTTTTAGGGATTGGATGGATAGTTCTAATGCTGCATTTTTCTCCCCCCAAAACACCTGTAAGAATCCTTCTGGTACGTCAATTGGAGAAAAACATTTGACATCGACCATTTGTTTCCAAATCTCTCCCCTTTTGATAGGGGACCAAATTCCCCTCTTTACAAATTTTAGTTCTTTTAGTTGTACAGGTAAGAACAAAATTCCTTGTTTCCCCCTTATATGATCAATGAGTGTATCTATTCTATTCATTTATTACTCATTCTGTGATCACCAAGTAGTGAATCTATCTACATCCTCTTTGCCTCTGCTGTAAGAGCAAAATGAAAGTCTTCTGAAATGAATTGTGGTAGCTGTCTTCTATATTTAAGAGAGTCTTTCTTTTGATCATTCAATTTTTAACTGCTGTAGAATCAAGGGGCCCAAAATGAGTGAATCCACTTGAGGAAACCATGATCTTCATACAGTATTCACATAGTAATGGTTATAGTTTTTTCCATGGTACAGTACGAAATTGTGTACTTCCTAATTCATTTTTTTCTGTACATTTAGTTCACTTACTCTTATAGTAGGAATAACCTTTTCCCTTAATCWGTGAATTTTGTGTACTTGACTTCTGCCTTTGGCTTTTCACAGGAAATTACTGTCGCTATTTTTGTCATTACATTGGCTTGCACAAACATCTTGACCTAAAAATTAACATTCTTCTGTTCATGGGTACTAATTGCTTCATCTYCTACTGCAAGATCATTCACTGTTCTTACAAAGATTTCCTGTGAAACAGTGGTGCTGTTAGGATCTTCTTTGCCAATGTCTACATTTGTAACCCCATGAAATTGAGCTATTCCACTGCAGTACTTGTKTCTTTGCCCCCAAATCAGGTATTGCTGCAGGTTATGTTTGACACCGTATATATGACTGTATGTGCACTGGTTTGCAGACTCTGATTTTGAGTGCAGCCTTCTGTAGTTTAGACAGAACATCTCTCTCTACTTTTTACAACTGATATTGCTAAAGTAACATGTCAGAGGCAGGGGTGTTGGGATGGGTTGGGAGATTGTAAACTATTAGGACAGCCAATCTAAATATAATTAACCAGAATTATTATAGATATCTCAAAGAGTATTTTTCACTGAAATTAATTTTATATGTGTGTGTGTATGTGTGTGTGCATATATATATATATTTATATATATAAAAATGGTGGCATGTTTGTATTTTAAGACTGTTGGTCAACTATGACTTTACCTGGTCATTGTCTTCCTTTCCATGTCTATGTATCAACTTCATATCTCAGAAAAGACTAACCCCCCCCCCCCCAAAAAAAAAAACCTATTGTACCTTCTCTAGAAGTGTAAATTGTGTAACTTCATAGTTACACTGAAGTAGGAAACTCATATTGACTGTCCTTATTCTGTATCTGATGCAYAGCTGGAGAGAGGGTTTTGATATGCTGGGCTAGTTGCCCTATCCCTTCCAAACAGCTTAAATTCACAAAGAGGCAAAAAGGTGTCTTTCACAACATCCCTAATTCTTGCACATTCCAAAAAGGGAATAAAATTCTGCAAAGACAGAACACATATTTCCAAGATCATTTATTCTCACCAGGGCTGTGAATAAGCTCATAGAGCTGAGAATTTTATTTTACTCTGGTAAAAAGGTTTTACAGCTCTCAGTAACACTTGCTGAAATAACAGGCCCCTATGTTTTTCCCTTGCCTAGCATCTCCTTAGAGTGTTTGAGGGCTATATCCACAACTTCTAAAAAATTATTAAAAATTGCCAGTTTGAGACTAAAATAGAAACTTTGAGCTAAGCTGCTTCCAGTCTGTCAAAATGCACAAGGTTTCATCATCTGTGGAGGAAAGAAAAGCTCAGATTTCATCCCATGCAAATGATTTCATTTAGAGTCAGCTAGATTATACCATGATGATACCTGTAATATAAATGAACCTCCCTCACCTTCAAAGAACAGTTTATCTCCCTGAAAAAAAGATTTRCTGGCAATCTCACCAGCAACCTTCTTGTTTCTGAGTGTGAATATTACTTCTGAATATTCTAAGGGCCTCTATTAACTTTAGGGCCACATGGCAGTAACTGGCTAGAAAGTYGTCTCCTCTCTGAGAGGGAAAACTGTGATTTTACTTCACCTGGCACTTAGGAAGGCTGATGAGATGTGGATGTATCATATTGTCTTCTGGGTATTAAGAGCTTCTAGACGACAATGTGTCACATAGGAACAAAGGTAACCTGGGTACACCATAAACAAAATGTTTAATTTTGCTGCTACGCTCTTCTGTTACACAGTTAAGTGAATAGCATATTACAGCATTTAGACTCACCTTCCTCCAGATTGATCTCATGCAGGTCTTCCAAAGAACATATATTGTTAACAGGCTATAGGTGAAGTAATTGCAAAACCAAAACAAAAAAGAAAAAATGAAAAAAAAATCCCAAAACAGTTGCAATCTGTTTCTTTGAAAAGAGAATGTAATATGTAACATTTCATAATGAGAGTGTCTCAACACATAATCTTTTTTTTTTTTTTTAACATATCCAGATGAAACTGAAAAATTCTTCCAAAATCCCCTAGGCTTGAAACTGTGTTGTTCTTCCTACTTTTATTTATGCTGGGAATACCTGAGATACTTCCCTTTTAGTCAGATAGCACTTTCGGTCTTCTAGTTTAAAAAGGCGAAAGGGAAGAGCAAAAAAAAAAAAGCATGCCTGAAAAAGACTTATTTTGTTTGAAGGATTGAGATTGGAAAGACAGAAGAAAAATTTTTTCTTCTTTTCTTCTTCTGTCTTTTCTCCTTACTGCCTGCCTGCCTGCCTTTCTCCCTCCCTTCTTCATTTCCTCCCACTCTGCCTCCCTTCCTTTCTTCCTCCCTCCCTCCCTTCCTCCCTTCCTCCTTTCTTGCTTTCTTTCTTGCTCTCTTTTTCTTTCTTTACATTCTCTCTCTCTTTCTCTCCTGTCTTATTCCTCTGAACTTAGTTATCCCTTTCCCATGCTTTTTTTTCTCCCCCAAGTACGCGTTAAAATTCTTTTGAATATGTATCTTTTTTCTTTTTATCTTTTTTCTTTACTAGGAGTTGTCCCAGACTTGCAGAACCACTTGAGTAACTTAATTGTACAAAACATAGTGAAAGTCAATGCAAAATGTTCTGCAAAGCTTTTCAAAATATTGTATCTTCAGAGAGCAGCTCATTTAGCCTCAAAATTTTAACCCTCTATTTAAAACAGGCACACATATACATTCCCTGCATTCTGTCAACAATTTTTTATTTTGGTTCCTTCTTGAAATTTCATCTCCTTTAAATAAAATTAGCAGTTGTATTAGGCTAAACTTACTTTCTCCTTGTGCACAGAAAGACCATTAATATTCCAGACATCCTCTTCTTCCATCAGTACAGCCACAAACATTTTCTCCCATATGACAAACACAGAATGAAGAGGAAGCTGAGCACTGTTCTGAGAAGCATAAGCTCTGTTAGAAAGAGCAACGCTCACTCCTGTAATAGCTAACTGGCTTCCCRGGCCAGTCTTTTCAAAATTAGTGATTGGACAGGAACAGTCTGAGGGAGCAGCTGAGAATACTGACAAAATAATTTAAATAGAGTAAAACCACAGAATAATTTAGATTGGAAGGGACCCCTGAAGGTCATCTGTTCCAACCTCGCACCCAAAGCAGGACCAACTTCAAAGTCACATTAGGTTGAAATCTTTACTGAGGTCTTTGTCCAGTTGAGGTCTTTGTCCAGTTGAGTTTCTACATGGAGATTCTACAACTTATCTTGGCAACATGTTCCAATGACCATCCTCATTATGAAGATTTTTTTTTTCCTTATATTCAGAAAATCTATATCCTCACAGTGGGGTTCAGGAAGTTTAGGTTAAAGTGGAATAAAATTGTGAGTGAGGGGAAAAATGAAGGAGGAGAAAGCACAAATCTACTTAAGCAAGAGCCCATTATAGTTAGATGAAAAAAAAAATTCTAAGTGATGTAAATAGTAAGAGTCACACACTGCTTCAAAGATTTTACAGTTAAGGTGGAAAAGGTATACAAAAGATAGATGACCAGAACAACTATTGTTGTTTAACAAGAAGGCAACTCAAACACAGCAACTGCATTACTTGACTARTGTCATATAGAAAGACTTTGGCAGAACCCACATTTCTAAATTAACCATTCCCTCAGTGTGGATTGTCTGTTTTAAAGAAAGTGACTGAGATTGCACCATTCAATAATGAATCAGTTCATAATGAGGATATGTCAGTCATAGTGAGGATAGTCATGACCCTCACCTTTAGACTCATAGTTTGGAAAAAAATTGAAAATGATTGGAAGTGAGGGGAAAAATATTCATCTTGAAAAACATTAAAAAATATCTTAATTTCAGTGAAATAGTGGAATGGGGAAGAGAAAAAATAAAAAGATCACTAGACATTTTCCAATCATGTCTGATGCAATTGTTTCTCCAGCACAATATCCCGCCAGTTTATTGCAGCAGTGGTAGGATACCAGCAGGATTTCAACTCCTCTATTACTTTTTTCTTACACTTACTTGTACTGCAAAAAAGAAAAATAGGAGTATCTTGTAGTAACAATAAAGGTCAGGTTTGGCTAGGTCCCCCAGAAATCTTAATCTAATATACTGACAGATGCAAATTTTCCACCTTAAATTTGGGGTTGAATTTACAACAGATCATCTCAAAATCTGAACTTGGATTGGATTTCATTTTGGACCTTGGAGCTCTCTTCACAGCTTACAATCCTTGAAACCACTAGACTAAACTCTTGTCCTTATTAATATGTTCCTAGCCTGCAACCTAATCTTCTGTTTCTGTAATTTATGCACGAGGTCGACTACCTTTTTAGCCTGTTTCCAGTATGTTCATTTTCCAATCATTTCCTTGGTTGTCTTCAGAACTCACACCCATTCACTATTTACCAAACATGACTTACAGTTTCTACCAGTTCTTTACCTTTATTGTCAAATTTTTATCACTGAATCACAGATGAACCCAGGGGAGGAAGTTGTTATGTGCTACTGAAATAGATACTAGCTCTGCATTTTCAAAGAACAATGCTACACAAATGAAAGTTCTGCACTGCAAAGTAATAACTAATGAAAAAGAAAACCCTCATCCAGGAAAAGTCTTTACAATTCAGAAGGGATCTGAACTATTGTACATAGTTAACCTATGTGGAGCACAGCATTAGCAGTATGTTTTGTTAATCAGCGTACTGTGGTTGCTTTTAGAATGAAGGAACTGTTGTTGCCAACAAAGAGTTTCACTCCTTTAGGTTTATTCTGAATACTGTCAGTGACCTTAAGATGCATTCACCTGAATAAGATGTGCACATGCATAAAACATGATTTCATTTTCTTTATATTGCTTAAAGGATTTCCCAGTGGCCAGGTAAATGGGTGTATATATTTTGAAAAGCATATACTAAAAGTGACCAATAATAACCCCTGCTTCCCTTGGCTCTATTAACTGAGTTCTCTAAGCACTTTTCATACGTTAATTAGTTAAGATTCTTACATAGTCCATGAGATGAGGCAGTGTTATTAGTTCTGTTTTACATCAAGGATCTGACACATGAGGAAAGTAACTTTTCTGGTGACAAATAGTGCATTAAAAAAAGGAATTCCCTGAACTGACCGCTCCATTTCCTTTCTATTTAGACTTTATAATAAGCAACCAAACTAGTCTAGATCTTTTTCTAAGTTCTATGCTCACATCTTCTGAAAGAAGAAAAGAAATATAGTAGCCAGCTTTATAGTCTTGACCTGTTGGAAGCAGAGAAAGGGGAAGGAGGGAATGGCTGTGGAGCTGTGACCTTGATCCGTGACAAGGAAGCAGGGCACATCTAGAAGAATGAAGTCAGTCCACATCTTCCTTATACCTTGTAAATCCATCCTGGCTGGAGCAGACTGCAAGACCAAAAGGCTGGAAGACAGCTGCTTACAGGAATTCAATACTCTTTACTTTCCAAAGCAGGGAGACCCTGTAACACACAAAGAATTTGAAACTTCTTGAATTTTAGGAACATAATATGCTGTTTTGATATTTTTGGCCCAAATTTAATTGCAAATGCCAGAATTTTATATATATATATATAATATATATATATGTATATGAATTCCACCTTTCTCAAGACTCATCATAGATTCAGGAAAGACTATGCCTATAATCTCAGAAACTTTTACTGTTAAATTACCAATGCAAAGGCTTCATGATGAAAGATTCACTGAAATGTAAGATGGAAGCTGTTGTGCTACGTCTAGAGTTGCCACTCTGTTGCTGAGGTTCGATATTCTGATGAAGAATTTTCCAATGAAGAGCCTTAGAAACCGAAATTACACTGAAACATGCAYTGGTTCCTAAGCCATTTAAGAGTTTTTAAAAATCCCTTCCAAAACTCTCTGTTAAATATCCTTTAAAAGTTCTGATTGGAAAAATGAATCTGAAAATATTCCATAACTCTAGAAATCTATCAACATGCTATTCATCTGTCTATTACCCTGGAAATTCCTTCTAATGCCTTAAATATATATACACATTTTTTTCCTTGTTGCATTTCAGCTGTAAGAACAAACAGCTTTTAAAACATATTTCTTTTTTTCTGAGTCCCCTAGAACTTTTTCTTAGACTTCAGCAGTTTTATTCAGGAAATATGGGATTAAGACTTTGTGGGGTTCTCCTGTCCCCTAATTTCTATGCTTCCTTCCCTCTCCAACCCTGTCTGCAGCTAATCTATAATAAAGGTTAATTTTGAAAAGCCAGCTCCATAATATTTATACAATGAAGTCAAACACTGAATGAAACACACTTGTAAAAACAACAGTGGCCTTTTCCTTGTGCAATATAGGATGTGGTCAATCATTTGGCAATTCGGTTTTGGCACATCATGAACTATTTATTTGTTAAGTCCATTTCTTGAGACTGCAAAAGCTCTGGGAGGTTTTTCTTTTCTTTTCCTTTCTTTTTTTGTTCCTTTCCACTGCCTTCACTGGAAACTATTAAATTCACAGAGCCTGATGTTTATTTCACATTGAAACACGTACTGTTGTATCGATAAATATTTAATGGTGCTGGAGTTCAGTGGATATAGCCTCATATGTTTCTTTTAAAAGGTGTTTTATTACCTAGTGAGTGAACTGTGGTCAATTAAGCAAGAAAAAAACAAATCCAAAACAAAAACTTTCCACTAAAAGACGACACAGGGTTCAGTTTCAGTTTGAAGAGGGTGTGGAGGAAACAAGTAACCATATATTCTTCTGAGGCCCTCAGGCTTGGCACTGCACAGACAATTCTGTTTGGGATAAACATCAGGGGCATTACATAGACTATAAAAGCATTTGAGCTGAGAAGGAGAAGTGCTGGAAAAGGTAAAGTACTAAAAGGAAGCTTTCAGAAACAGTGTACAAGAATTTTGAGGAAAATTCACTTTTCCTTAAACCTGTGTACCTTCTGTGATAGTTTTGTAGTGATATACACTCTGACTCAGACTGTAAGACGCTCATGCAAAGTGATTTCAAGACTTTCTGGACAAATATTTGTTGAAATGACATTTTAGATTTGATGTTAAATTATTTAAGCAGATATGTAAAATTCCTAACATATACTTAGTCTTATGTTGTGCTTGAAACTCTTTAAAATAGGGAGAATCAGCTCTAGTAAGACAGTACCAAACCAACAAAAGAAGAAAGCCCACCAATATGCAATAGTAAAAATAACATTCTTTGCATTTTTTTCCTTACTTTTTATTCTTATTCTCCAGCTCCATTAATTGTCTAAACACACTTGGAAACCTAAATTTACCTCATCTAATTTTAAGTGTTAACTTTAAAATGCCTGAGTAAAGCATAATTCCTAGCAAGGAGGTTAAAGATTTTTTTTAGCTGGTTATCTAATCTTAAGTTCAGATGCAAGTCATACTCATATGTAATTTGATAAACCTGAAAAGTGGTTCATATTTCTTAAGAAATCTCATATGGATTAGTAAACCTACACAATCTTTGCAAAGAATTAGGACAAAACTCACAAAAAACTTGTAATGTAGAAATGACCTCAGAAATCTCTAGAAAACATGATGACAAAGATCTGTTCATGCTACCTTGTAGGTAATGTTGCCTTCTKGGCTAAGATTCAGCAGCTATTAAGCTTACACTTCTACTCAATAACTTAGTTATAAACTAAATCTTTTAAGTCTAATTGAAGCATCTTTGAGGATATTATCTCAGCCTCTGTGGCTTGTTGGGCAAGAACCATATACAGCTTTGTTTGAAAGGTGCTTCACATAGATGCAAAGAATAAAAACAGCATGCGGTCAAAACAACCTGCTGCTCTGATGGGAAATTGTAAGGTTAAAAAAAAGGCTAAATAAGAACAATAAAAAAAGACCCTTAAAACCATGGTGCCAAGATGAATGAAAAATAATCAACTTGTGATGAATCTCCTGAGCTCTTTTCTCTTTTACTTCATTTCTTATATGGGGCTTTAAATATAAGATAATGAAAATAGGTTAAACTCAAGTTTTTTACTATGCAATCGAGGAGCACAGATGTGTATCAGTAATCAGGGATCATAAATATCCAAAAATCTGTAAACATTCACAGATAGGACCAATGCTCTCCACAAAACAAGTATAGATTGATTTTACTGTGTTAAATATGGGTAAAAGCACACTCACAAGGACATCATGATTTATCAGTATGGCATCTCTGAATTCTTATGTCTTTATAGATTTTAGTTAGATACTTAACCTAATTTGGGTGTTGAAAGCTGTAGATAATTTTAGAATGTATTGAACTGAATATAGGCTACAAATGGAGCTTTAGGGCATTTAATTTAAACTCCTGCTGGGCACTACAAACATTGTTCAGAAAATGACCTCTAAATAAATTCACTGATTTCCCTATGACCGTGTTCATACATTGCTCAAATCATCAGTTCACCATCACAGACAAAGATCTGGGTCTTTATCCCAGCACTAGTCTAGTGCAAACTTGAACCTGACAACCAAATGAAGTGGAGTCATTTGCAAGAAYGAATAGTATATTTTTTTTCTCATTGAAAAAAAAGTGATAGATATCTCACATTCTCATTTGACTTGTAATTTCAGGGGCTTTTCTATCTTATTTTTAGAATAATTGTGTTATTTATTTATTTTTTTATTATAGAAAACTGTTTTATCTTGATATCACTACAAATAGGAACTGATTAATCCAGCTTTAAGTCATAATAGAAATGACCTTTCTAAACAGAGATGTGAATATTGCTTTGTCTCCTTTTTACTTTGGTTCCAAAAAGAGAATCAGGATTCCTTGTGACTGTTCCAAACTATAGAGGAGAAGCCCAACCACAGCTATTAAATGTCAGTCTAGAGCTCAAAGTGCACTGAAGAGATGACGCTAGAGAAAAGTTCACGTTTAATATTTTGCAAACTGAAATCAACATCTGCAGGCCAGAGGATAGTTTAGAAATTGTGCTGTACATTTCACTGCTGACCTATATGAAAAGTATTACTTTCATGAAAGCTGCAGATTGTAATACAGGTGAGAAATGAGCACTTTGTTCCCAGAATGTGTTGGTTTTATCACAGAACTGGTACCATTTCAGTTTCCATTCAAAACCATGGCTTTCAGTAACCTGACCCAAACAAGAATTTGCCTAGATGTAGCATTTTTTTACCTTCTTTAATTCATAATGGTTGCATTTCAAAATCACATGAACTGATTTCAAGTTCTTTGGTTCCCATYGACTACATGAGGGGAATGTAATATCTCACATTAAGCCATCAGAGCCAGTACCTCACATGACTGAACTCTGTGACATTTATGGCTTTCACAGAGAGATTTATCCAGTTGTTCTGGCTTTGGTTTTAGCTAAAAGTAAATGCTGCTATCTTTACTGTATTTCTGAACAGAATGAAACCACAAAATACTGAAAATCATTCAAGGCGACCTTTGCCCACAGGGTTGCWAGGAACTTTAAATCAGAATCTCAGGTTTGTTTCAGTAAGAATCTACATTGAACCTCTGAATCTTGGGGGATTAACCTGTTGCAATGAAGGATGTGTGTGTGTACAAGTACAAGAGTGAGAAAAAGTGATTCTCTTAAATGGCTGCCTCACACAGCAGATAAAGTATCCATTATTTTGTTTTGAGGAAGGTAGTCTGCAGACCAAAGGTTAAAAGGGTAAGACTTCGAAGCTCAAAGAGCAGAAGATTAGTTCCAATTCTGCATGCATGTAATTTTTAACATATTTATGATTTATATGTTAATTTGCTCTTTTTACTGTACCACAATTCTTTGTTATTGACATTAATTTTAGTACTGGTTGCATTAAACATTTCTTCATTGGTAGGTCCTTTAGAATGTAACTGATAAGCAAAGCCAAGGGAAGAGTATCCACAGTGGTGGTGGCAGGAAATTTCAGCATGAACTGGTGGCATTGATATTATCTAAATTCTGTGTTTCAACTGAAGGCTAAGTTGCATGGACTTTTTGCAATGCAATAAAAGCATGAAGTGTGGAAAAAAGGAGATATAGTTGAGAAAASAGAAGAGATCAGAAAATGGTATGAAGGGGAGGACAGTGCTGAGACCTAGACATATTRTGTTTGCAGTATATATTGATACAGACAGGAGAATTTAGCAAAATGTGCAAGAGCAGCATATTTCACTCCTATCTGACCTCACAATATAGGATACAGTATTTGCAAGCAATCTGTTTGTTTCCTCTGAAGAGCAGGCCACATCCGTGTCCTTCTTTACCTTCTAATTACATAGAAACTTTGGTCTGTGAATTTATATTTTGCTCTAGACTAGATTTGTACATTGCCTTTGCTCAGCCTAGCTTTCTCCTCCCGTTCTCCCGCAGTCACTGTAAGTACAACATGCAGCTGCTATTTTGCTGTCTCCCTCTTGGCCTGGTGAATAAATCATCTTTAATGCTCTACACTGAATTCATCTCTCCAGTGTCATACCTGTTTTGCAAAACTAGAGTTTGAACTTGTAAGTCTTTTCCGCAGATTCAGCCCTTGGATGCAACCTGATCAAATTATCCTGGTGGGTTTTTTTCCTATTTGTTTAGCTGTTCTGTCATTTTCGTAAACTAAAAGGTTTAGACTAGCAATACATAAATCTCATGGAAAATCACAGACAATAATGCAATTTACTGGATCATATTCTTACCAGAACAGTTCCTCGAATATCCAAGCTTTTAGTAGATGGGGCAAAGTCCTGCCAAACAATTCTGTCTTTTACCAAAATAGACTTGAAATAAAATGAGATGCAAGAAGCTGAGAACATCTGGTTTAAAGTCATGTTGTAATAAAACAAAAGCAGGATTTCTCTAGTGCCTGCAGTCCCAGCCCAAACCAGAGCATATAGATGCTGTGTACGAATATGGAAAATAATGTGCCAGAAAGGCATAATAGGACTCCCTATTCATTGTAGGAAGAGAAGGGAGAAATAACTACAGGGAATAAACCTTTCCAAAGTCATATGAGCAGTTTGGGTTTGATCATGTTTTAGTTACAGTTAGAAGAAATCTCTCACTATCACTTTTAGTAGAGAGCATCAGTCAGTTCTGGACTGAAGCAATGGAGATGATTTCATGTTTAGGCTCTACAACACTATTTTTCAAGGGAGATAAAATATTAAAAAAGACCAGACACAAAGCAACAGTTACTTTTCAAATTGGTACCCAGAAAGACACATTAAATTAAAAAGTTTCAGGTCTCAGTTTGAAAMTGATTTCTTTTTTTTCATTGAAAACAGAAGTGGGGGTATTTTTGTTTCTTATGCAGAGAAGGATTTTGATCATGCTCTGAGCATTTGTCTTAAGCTTGTTGTACCTGTATGTGCTCAGTCTTTGTTTGATCTGCCAGCTGATACCATGCAAATTGGCAGTCATATCTGCTGGCAACAAATGTAGTGATGACACTTTCTAGCTATATGAGGCTTTTCAATGTATTTTGTGTCAGAGAAGCTCAGCAACCTACCTAACATAAGCTGATCACACTTCCCAGAAATGAACCAGTTTAGATAGCCTAATTATTTCCAAAGATTTTGTCGTTAATTTTATCTAGCTTTGCTGATTCCTCTGTAGAGGATCTTAACTTCTGGGAATAACTTACAGGTGAAAACAAGCTTGGCTCATTTCAATGTTAGATATAGCTGATCCTTGCATGTTTGTAAAGTTATCTAAGATTTGGGGCGCATGGTAGATTTTACAATACTAGGATCATCATGATGAGGATTATTACCAGCGTATGGGATCCCAGAGCTCTCCCTGTGTCCTGGACAAGAGCACCTGGAAAGCAGAGCTATTCAGATCCCACACTGCATCATTGCATGACAGATGCTGTCATCACTACTTTTTTTTTATTATTATTATTATTATTGGGGAGAAGGGGGATGAAAAATGTGTCTATTCCTTAAGGTAGCTGAATTACTCTGAAAAAGGCCATGTAGCTGCCTATGTCTTCCTGATCTTACTAGAAAGTGTGTGTGTGGGCAGGAAGAGATGAGGCTGGAATATTTTTGCAACAGTGCTCTCTGGAGGCTCACAAATCTGACCATTTAAAATTGATTCTTTTGGTCTTACTGGTCTTGTATTCTACAGTTTGAATTTGTCTTTGCTCCTTTCATATTATTCTTGACCCCTTTGTGAAACACTCAGACTAGTACAGATAGTTCTCTTTAACATTTCAAGTAAGCCTTCTTTATTCTTTTAAGAATGTTGTTGTTCTTTCTTTTTTCTTTAATTTTTCTCATGTTTATTTTCCTAGGACTTTTTCTCATACCCCTTCCTTTTCAGCTATTGATTTATAATTTCTCCAGAGACATCAATAATAATGGAAGAAATGACGGGGTTACTTTGAAGAAGAAGAATATTTTACGATTTATCACATTCCACTGAGGATCCTAAGGTACTTTCCTAACAAATGATCTAAGCATTATGGTTCTCCTGTGTGGCCAGGCAATACTACTATCCCCTTTGTACAGATGAAGCAGAGACAGAGAGTGGCACAGCCAGGGTCACGCAGGAAGCCAGAGAGAGCATTTTGTATAATAGCAGAGAATCCAGATGTTTGGTCAGAAGCTAAACAGGAGCTCACACTCTTTATATTCAAACTGCCATGTTGCTGTGACAAAACATTTAAGTAGAAACCAATCTTCCATTGTTTTGCCTCTAAAGCAAAAAAAAAAAAAAAAGTAAGACCGACTAGGAAACAGAGCTCTGAACAAAGCAGTAGAAAATCTCACCATGTCATTGGCAGCCAAAAAAGGCACAGGGAGCAAATACTCAGGCTATTTTCTGATCACTGTGTTGTCTTTTGTCTATGTTTTCTCAATGTTGGTGTGGAAAGCGGTGCATTATTATTGTCCAAAGCTGGTGTATAAGTTACATCTACAAATTGTTCATGCATGTGGAAATACCATATTTGCAAGTGTGGGTTTACCATGACAGTAATGGGGTTTAGCCCTTGCCTCCCATCAGCATCAGCAGGTGCAGCATTCCTGGCRTGTGTTGTCACAGCTGCTGGCACCTCAGCCTTCTTATTTATTCTGTCCACCTCCCCGTCTGTATGAACAGCAAATCAGTGAGATGCTTAGCTATCCCAACCTTAAGGGAGATAGGTTAAACAAATTGACTGAAAATTTTACAATAGTCCGTCGAACTTCCAAAGCTTCCTGTGGAGATCCTTCAGCAGGCACTTGATCTCTCTCTGTGACCACACCCCTGCGAAAAATACAAGGGTGACAAGGAGAGATGGAAAATTTTGTTGCTAAGGGACAAAAGACTAAGAACTAGAAAGAAAAATGATGAAAATGTGTGAAGAAAGAGACCAATGCAGCATGACAGATGTGAAGTAATATAAATATATGCAGCCCACTACTTTCCTGGACAGAAGAAGACATTCTTTTGTCCTCTGATACTGCAAGTTAACGTTTGTATTTGATTTAAGAGCAGGACTCCCTATTCATTATAGGAAGGCACCAGATGCCAAAGGACTCCCACTCTATATGTTTTACTTCTGTCTCAGAAATGCATTTTCRTAGTCCATAAATTAATTTTATGGAAGATCTTCAAGCTTCAAATACAATCACTTGGGAAAGGGTAGAAAATTTCAAGCTAGATCACAGAGCTAAGATCACAGAGTTTTCTCTACTGTTGTAGAGAACACTGCTGCCACAGCTAAGGGTTAAAGAGTGGGAAAAGGCATACTTTTTATTCCAATTTTAGTACCACAGCTACATTTCAAAAAGAAAGCATCAGTCACTAGAAATACAAATATAAACAGGTTGAAGGAATTACCATATTCTGAGTTTGAGGGCTTGTAAATCTTTCTGTATCTTCCAGTCTTTCTCTAAGATAACAAAATTATCAGCTGAGTCCTCAATATCTGAGTTTTAATTAAAAAATATCAGAATATTTTCTTGTTGTGTTTCTTAAATAATCATTTTTTCCTTGGAGCATTTTTTATCAGGTTTTTAATTTCGTTACTTTTAGGACACCTATTTACAAGCTTTTCTTAACAACAGTTGGGCTTAAAAACAGGCCACTTTCAATTTGAAAGGTTTGATTATTGTGGAATAAAACAGCACCAGAAGCTGGGAATTTTACGGAAAAGTGTCTCATTTTTCACAGTGACCATGCTTAAGTAACTTGACAAAGATTGTACATGAAATCCATGACAGCTTTGGTATGAGCCCTCAGCAAATTACCTAAGAAACAACATCATCCAGGCAACTCTCAGTTATGCTTTAGTTGTACGAACTTTGTACATATCTAGGATATACATACCAAATACCTAATAATTTTAGGTCAACATGTTATGTAATGCTGTAAGATTCAAATGCTTTGATTCTAAGCTTTTGCAAATCACTCTTCATTCTGTGACTGGACAACTAGCATGGCAGGATCCTAGGCCATTTGCACTACTGCAATGTAACTTCCTAAAATAATCATAATTATTTCAGACACAGTTAGGCTGTTGAAACAGAACCACTGAAAGTAGGATTTCATTACATTGCCATCTAGTGTCAACGACTGTGTATTCTTTGACTCCAGCTTCCAAGGTATATTTTTGCACTGTGTCCATCTGACTTCTGTGAAACTTATCATTGCTCTTTGCAAACRGAGGAAAACAACCCAGATAATTGAGTAAGAACTGTGGTCTGACTCAATCCAGCTGACTTCCTTTACTAAATTACATTTTGACTACATTTCTATAGAGTGTGTAATGTTGGTTCCAGTAGTCCCTCAAACCATTTCCAAGACAGTTTATAAAACAGATAACAAGCAATATAGGAAACAGGCACCAGTGGTAAAAGCAAAACTTTGAGCTTCAGTGGCTTTGGTTCTCTTCCTGCTTTGATAAACTGTGTGACCCTGGGTAAATCACTTGTAAACTTTTTTTCTCCTAAGTAATCCATTGTAAAATTTGGCTCAAATTACTTATTACCTTTTGAAGGTCTTCTGAGGTGTAATTATTGAATATCATGATAAGCACTTTCCAAAACTGCAAATGAAAGTGCCTATAGATATATGGAATATTGCTATCTTTAGCATTATTTGTTTGCTAGTGTGATACTTTTCCCATTTTATTGATGGACTGTAATTGCACACCTTCCTCAGATACCCAGAATAAATCTTTCCACCAGAGGTAGGAGGAGCACAGAGCATTTATGTTTTCCAGTCATGAAACTTTGCCCATTGCAGTAAGGTCAGGACATTCATTTCTTCATTTTCGCAGTTTCTGAGGACTATTTAAGTTGTTAGTTCATTTTGCTCATCTGTCACAGACTTGGTTTCCCATGGTTGTTGAACAACTGGACCACAATCTTTTATCATCTCTCTCTGTGACCTCACCCCTGCTAAAAATACAAGGGTGACAAGAAGGGATGGAAAATTGTGCTGCTAAGGGACAAAAGTCTAAGAACTAGAAAGAAAAATGATGAAAATTCTTGGCTGATAAAGTTCTTGGGCTAAAGAACTTCAAAACAGCATAGATATATCCCTTTTTATAAACAATTCATTATTTATTTGCTTATAGAGTAGTAAAATCAGCTGGAATAGTAGCAGTGCTAGGTGTCATTAGCCTAAAATTTGCATTTGTGACAGAATGTCATGTTTCAGCAGGAGTAAAAAAAGTAAAATACTTTTGCTGACTCTCGTAGTTTCAAGCTGGAAGATGTGCCAGCTCATGACTGAAATCAACAGCATAGAGAGGAGATTGTCTCATGAACATCAAAAAAATAAAGGAATAAAATCTCTTCTCTGAGGAGGTGGGAATATAATCGTCACTATATGCTGAGGCAGGATTTAGGAGAGACACAGTACTCCCAAATATATTACATGCAAATGCAGAGATTTTGGCATTTTATTGCACCTGGGGAACAGATAGGAATGAAAGGACCACTCTTACTGTGGGTGTGAGGGCATCTGTACTAGCTACACCTTGTTAATGCAGCTCCTGAAATTGGAATAAACTAATAGCGAAAGTTTAGGGGAAAAAGCTGGCTCAGGAGAAAGCTTACATGCAAGGCTTAGATTAGCCTTAAAGAAAACCCCAAGAARGCGGCTCTGAATTCTGACAGTTTGYGAATGCATTCATAATACTATGTCACATTTAATYAGTCATCTGAGTATTTAAGAGACACTGATTCTGAGAACATGGTGGGACTGTTCTTCTAACCCACCACTGTAGGTTAGAACTTTACATCATGAACTGAAAGAGGTGGATTTTTCAAGCTAAACACTGCCTGACCCAGTGGCGGCAACAGGGAGTAGCTTAATGTTACACTAATCTTTCCTAAAGCTATGACCATTTTGTACTTACAACACACATTGATTTAGATCCAGAAAAAGATAAGGATTCCTAAACTGCAAGTGGATGCCACCTGAATTTCAGGCCATGGTGTGAAAACCAGACACCCAAGTAAGATATCTAGAATCCGCATTTTGTGTCTAGGTGAGGAGGATTTAGATGCATTAAAATGACAGTGCAGGGAGACCCCAAAGATTGTACAATCCAGTCAAAAGCGGGAAGAAAAGAGAAAGGTGTTGATACCAGCCTTCCCAAAGCCTGGAGTCCCAGGAAGAAAAAGCTCTAGAAAAGTCTTAGGTACACAGGAACTCACAGTTTTTTCTGGAGAGCAGATGCATATATACAACTGTAAGTGACAAAATCACGTTCCCTTTTTTCCTTTCTTCTTGTCTATGCCATATTTCTAAAGTAACACAGTCTTTAAGAAGAAAGAGGATTGCAGAGAAGCAAGATTTCCTACAAGGCAACAGTAACTGTCTTTTCCTGAGAGATGAGTGTCATGAATCTTGATTTCTCTAACAAGAACTTTGAGCAATGGATCTTCCATCCAAGAGTTGGCTTGAGAAAAAACATCCAAACGTGGCTTGAGAACCACCACCACTTTCAAGTAGAAATATCCGTGTATAATATGACCACCTTCTCACTCAATACTTTAGGAGAATCTATCAAATTATGTCTCTCAAAGAGCTTGGTAGAAGTTCCTAAAGCTTAGCTGTAGACATCTAGACTCCAGTAACCTCTAAGAGAAAAGTATTTCCTTAACATAAGCACACTCAATCACTGAAAGATATGAAAAAGGTCTCAATTCTATGTTTCAGTAAGCTATTACATTATTTTGCTTTTTTCTCTCCTATAGGCAGCGCTCCCCTGCCCTGCCACTGCAAGACTTTGTAATTACAAAGTACAAACAAGCTATGGGTGGCTTGAATTCCATGATTGCTCTAACCTGCTCAGAATCAATAAGATCCCTATAAATTTTGACCTAGCTGCTACCTTTTCTTCCTGAGCTTTTTTTTTTTTTTTAAGTTAACTATTTTCATCTCCTTACRCTCATGTAAAAATATGAATGATGAATACCTGATTCTAATTTTGCTGGTGCTCTAAATCAGAGCTGTACAATTAAATGAGTCCAAATAAGATTAGACTCAACATTTCTTATGAATAGGAAATTTAGAAGTAGTTCAGATTTAATCACAGAAAATGGCTAAATGCTTAGATCTTTGGGCTGTGTAAAATAGAACAGCTATTAGGTTTCTCTTGGTTTTAGTAGAAAGGCATTTGTGTAAAAAATATACATAATCTTCCCAAGGTAAAAGGACTCATTCAGTCCTTACAGGCAAGATTTAAAGCCAGCATTTGTCTCTATGATTCTCTGCTGGCTCTGTTCCTTACTGGCAGTGTAGCTTCTCTTGAGCATTGCTGCCAGTGTGACTACTCAGTATTGTTTGATTTGAGCCACGTTAATTTCTGGCTGGAGTTTTTGAGTAGAAATCCAGAATTCCTGGAAGGCTTGGAGACCAACAGCAATAGCAAGCATCACCTGATATGTGATAATGCCAGCTCCAAATTCCCACCGCAAGCAGTTAGTTTCTAAGAATGCTAATGAGTATTATAAAACACTGAAAAACAGCAATTGGTGGAAATTGCCTCTTTTTCAGCTAGAATAGCAAAATCAGGTTTTTGTAAATGAACTGACAGCATCTCAATATTGGAACCAGAAATTAGACAATCTAGATGCCTAGAGAACTGCCTAACCTCTTTTGTTTTATTTATGTTTTTTGTGGGGTGGTTGAGAATGAAAAATCTTCCTGAGCGTGCCACTGCACTGTAAATTCTTTTCCTTATATTTTCTGATCACAGCTTTCCTTTTCTCTCATCCGTGCCATGACCTTGAGGAATTATGGCCATTTAATCAGCATTTCCATGTTCAGCCTTGAAGCAGTGATACCAAAACTCCTTTTCACAAGTGACAGATGAATTCACTTACTCCATTGCCTTCCGTATAGTGGTGCTTTACAAATAAGCTAAAGTCTTCCCTTCTCAATAAGGCAGAGTTTATCTACCCAATGACCTTCTAGGTTTGTTGTTGGTTTCTTTTTTGTCAGTTTATAACAAATAGTTCAACAGSACTACAGACCTGAAGATCCTGAGAGAATAACAGAGGATTAAACTTGGAGCTGAGTTATAATTTGCAGAAAACATTTGCCTCTGGAATGTTTAAAGTGGACAATCTGCAATCAGCCTCCAGATACACTGTGCAACTTTGAAAGCTACTTAGCTATCTGGCCAGCAGCAAAATAACATATTTCCAATAAATGCTTCTGTCACATTATGCCTTTAACTATGCTGGGAACTAGTGAAGAACTAGCTACCATGCAAATTTTAGTTCTTCCATACTATGTCCCCTGGTGATTTCTTTTTTCCCAAAACTTCTTCATTGCTTAGTTTAATCCATTTCCAAAATAAACTAGAGAATCACTCTATTATGGAGTAAATGGGTGCCTGTACACTGCAGTGCAGTGCCAATCTTTAGGCTGAGCTGGAAGCCTATCTCCATTACACGCATAATGAAGCATGGCTCTGGTCACTGCAGAAAGGTCTACTTGGTAGATCTAAGAGGAGTTTGCAGGTGCTATTGCACTTAAAGAATACTTGAGATCTCCCTTCACACCAGGGGTTCTGTGTGAAGCTTGATCATCTCCACCTACTTCTTCTTCCCTTTGGAGATATCATGCTCAACAGTGGCTCTGGCATTACCTGASCCAGAGAAAAATGAGGGTAACCAGAGCTTAAGTTCTGGCTGGGTTTGGATGACCTACATGGCAGGGGATACTTATAAATCTGAATCTCAGGAGTATCCATTATTTTAGAGCCATTACGTGATCCCAAAGCTCTCCTAAAGATAAACATCGACAGTGTTCAAGTGTGTGAGGCAAGAGGAAAGGAGGGTGTTTATTTCCATAGCTATGCTGCAAAATTCATCTTCTGCTGTTGTCTCATATAGAAAAATCATAAAATCAGTCGTAAAACTAAGTCCCAGAATAGGCTGAAATATTCCTTGAGAAATTAAAGAAGGCGGTGACTGAGCTTGCAGAACACAGGATTTTAATCAGTGAGTTCTAGAGGAAATGTCATATTTAACAAATGGAAGTTAAAAAGAGGTTTGGTGGAGCATAGCATAAACTTCAGTTTGAATAGTTGAGCAGAAAGAGTTTTTGCAAGGAAATGTTTCATTATAAATTCTACGACTGTAAAAAGGGAATAAAGGCATGCTTCAAGTGGGATTTCGGGGTAGGGAAAGAAATATCTTATTTTTTGGTTTATGATTTTTACCACTCTTGGGAAAACAAAAAGTTTTTGTGAGCACAGAAAAAAGCCAAACAGCCTAGTCACTAGTTTGAAAGTGAGAATTTTTTGTTTTCTTTTGACTTCTTCCAATCCTAGAGGKTTTTTTTATGCTACATCTGAAAATGATCAGTGAGAAAAAAATGGAGCACTTTGGCATCAGTTCTACTACTGATACTTAGGGAAGAGGAGGGGATTTACACGTATAACTCCCCATTAACACTAATGAGAGCTAGGTGTGTAAATCCTAAGTTCTTCGAAAGGGAAGAATAGACCCCTTTGCTTGTGTTTCATGAAAAATTCAGTAGAAATTTTGTAGAGAGTATGCACACATGCACTGACAATAATTTCAGTTTAATACTGTGTATTCACCAATGAAGAGGTACTATTTCTTTTATATGAGCATAGGTAACACTGTAAAGAACACATGAACATAATTGCAATTAAGACACTTGTTTGGGCTTTAGACAAGTTGAGATCGGTCCCCACTGTCACAAAAYGTGGCCAATCTCATTTCATGTAATCACACTGTGCCTCAGTTTTGTACCAATAGACATAATAATGTTTCCTTTCACTCACACTTCATTTGTCTTGACATTTTAGATTGTCAGCTCTTTGGGATTCGGATATGTTCTAACACATGCAAAAGCCAATACATTTCCAAGCAAATGTAAAATAATCTAAATTAGCTATAATGCATCTGTACCATTTGGGAATTTCAAACTGTTGAATGAACTCTGAGACTATGTTTATTGCTGTACACCAAGAGGTTTGGGGTTTTTTTATTCTGTAGTTTTGGATTTAATTTTCCCAGCTTTTCTTCCAGAATTGCTAATTTACATGTACAGCATTTGTCTTGCCAAACTGAACTAGTAGCTCATCGGGCATCTTACATAGTCTCCAGAAGTGACATATACTTGAGGATTTCCTAAAACAGCTGCCTACCTAAGTTTCACAGGAAAGGAATATCATAGGGCCATAGGATAATTTCGTTTGGAAATTTTGTTAGTATTGTTTTCTTTAATGCAAATTAAGAGTAAGTCATAATGAAAGCTGAGATTTATTCTCTGTGCATAACAATAATAACTTCTAAATACCTCATGTGTAACAGGGACTTTCACATACTTCTGAATATCAAGTTATTGTAAATGTATCATTAGGAAATATTCTCAAAATTTCTTCATATTGAGCAAAATGTTTTTGCCAGTCTTTACCTGCTGGCCCATTTATCTCAAATACACGATCTTGTAATTATGTCTTGTCTCTGATCAAGATTAAAAAAAAGTATGCACAGATCAAACCTGTATTGTATATTTTATACACCACTGAGAGTTCATGCTCGGTGGAAGTTCTGTACAACTGAGATTGAGAGTGAGAATTAGAAAAGAGAATGTTGTTTCACACAAGGTTTGTTTCATATCACTCAATACAACATGAAACAAGCAAACAGTACAGGTATAAAAGTATGCATGGAACCATTGACACAGCATATGGGAAAAATGAAACAATAAAAACGTCTGAGTGCCTGTCACAACTGCTTTCTAGCTTTGTCTAAGCCACTGCTGGAAACTTTGAAAACATCTGTTTTGTAAGGAAGGTGATAATTTTAAACCTCTTTGACAGAACCTGAGCCTTTATAAATCTTTTTTTTTGGAAAACTGTAAAAGGAAAGAAGCAAAAGAGAGATTCTACCGCATTCTCAGTTTACAGAATAAGGTGCCAGCCTGATGGACCTCAGCAAGTAATGGCAGCCAGCTGAAAAATAATCTCAGTGATATAGAGGCACCTATACCATTTAATGAGAGAAAAAATAGTGAACTAACAATAAGACTGCAGAAACTTTTGGAAAAAAAAATTGATGTTGTCTCATATTTATATAAAACTTTTTAATTAGGACTCAATTTACATTGTGGTATTTCTATAAACACTGGGCAAAGTCCATAACCATGTTACAATGATATCTCATTGACTTTACTGAGAGTACTTCGTAAAACCAAGTTAAATGGGTAACCTCTTACATGGCTTACCTTGAAATGTGTTAAATTCATCTGAAACACACAGATGCTAAAAATAGTAATAATAAAAATATAAAGTGTTAAGGGTTTTAGTGAAATTCTGAATGTCAAGAGACTTCATGTGTATTTGCCATGGGAAAGTTTCTGCAAAGCTAGAATTCACATTAGCTAACACTGACTCCAAGGTGATCACTATAACAATTATGTAGCTATAGCTATGCTTCTATATTGCACTGTTGAACAGAGAATGACATAGAAACTTATATATTCACAGGGCCTCAGGACTATTTGCTAAGAATGAGACTTCTATGTCTGTTTTAGTACCAAATGCATCTATCTTAGGGTCAGGATCGACAGTGCTACTTTGAACTCATATAAATTTAGCTTAAGTGATCATTTGCCCAAGGACTTGTAAACAAACTAAACATTCAATGGCACAAAGGGGTGAAAGCTCCTTTAAAGCTCCTGAAAGCTCCTATAAGTATATATTATTCCAAAAGTGACAACATCAGGTTCCTGAGTCCAAAAGACTGTAATAAAAATCAGCATTTTGTTTCAAAACATTCTTTTTAGGTTTTCCTCCATCAGTGCAATGGACATACTGGAATCAGATTACTTTAAACATTTCTCTACATTTGGACATGTTAGGTTTGGGGTTTATATATATACATATTGTTTATATAGAT
Organism: Apteryx rowi; assembly: GCF_003343035.1. Taxonomy (NCBI): domain Eukaryota; kingdom Metazoa; phylum Chordata; class Aves; order Apterygiformes; family Apterygidae; genus Apteryx; species Apteryx rowi. Next base: position 673,095 of record NW_020448741.1, read on the forward strand.
TTGTTTAAAAAAAAAACGTGATTCTCACAATGAAACCATGAGCTACTGTAACAAGCATTATCTGGTTTGATACAATTCTTGGACAGTAGTGCGTGATCCAAATGAATCTCATTCCTTTCTGAGTCACTCCAGGGCATATCACAGGAAAAACAAGACAAAGTGTACTGATTTTGACGTGTATGCCAAAAGAAGTACCCCTAAGGGACTATTGAAATGAACTGGAATTTAAACCTGAACTAGTTTGCCTTCTTTTTGTTCAACGAATGCCAGTTGAAAAATCATAGAAAAGAAAAGAAGTGTTAGGGATCGGGATTTTCCTTTTATGTAGATATTGATTTATTCCAATGTACTCCTCGAATAGATGGTCTAATAAAACATTTCTGTTATTTATACCTGCCTACAAGCCTTTCTTAGCCTATTTTCTTATCACTTTCTTCTTTCTCTGTGTCAAACTAAGATGATAATCTAAATTCAGACTTAAAGTAATATATATATATATAGATGTCCACATTAGTTACTAGATTATCTAGCTTCTTTACCTCCTTGATAGGGTTATACTAGCATTTGGGGTGAGAAACACAACATACTTTCCTTTAGTAACTGATTTAGTATTTTCCTTTTTTTCTCATCCTCCTCATTCATATATTTCTCTCTTCCTAACCTTTCCCACTACCTCAAACACTGACTTTTACCACTTTTGTAATCTCCTCAGGCCTTAATTAATTTAGCCCTGGCCTTGAAATTGTTGATTTGTTGATTCCAATATTATTTTTCCAAGCAACTTTTCATAAGTGCCGGCCATTCTCCTGAAAATAAATACCACACCAGGCAGTTCATTGAGAGAACATAATGCCACTGACCGACYGAATTGCTTGGTTAAATGATGTTGTTTCTACTGAGAGTCTAATGCATTGACCTCAGACCTTTCCAATATTTAATAATTAAAAATGTTGGGATTCTCTGCGCCCTTTTGGTTCTTGAAACAGTTGTTTTATGCAAGCTCTTTTCCATAATGATTTTGTTTCTGTTCTCCAATTATAAGATTCTGGGATTCAATCCTATTATTTTATCTAATAACTATCACTTATCTAAAGCAGCTAGGGTTGTTATTAGACAGATCTTATGCCAACTCTCCTTAACAGGATTTTATTCACATATTTTAATTTTTACAGATTAACTTTGTGTCTGCCCTTCTATATAGTTAGACAGCCTTAATGATTTAGTCCATATTGACTGGTCATTTATATTAATCTTTTTTTTTACTCCACAGAACTGCGAAATGTCAAGCAGTTCAAGGCATCTTTTCAAACACCTTTGTCATGCTAGCATCTTTACTGCACAGTCTGAAGCTTCAGGTCCCCATGAATTTCATAATCAGTTTCAGAAATTAATATAACTAGCTTTCTGTAGACCAAAAAGAATGAAGTTTTACTACCCTTCTGCAACAATATTGTCTTGAATATCTTTCTACTATTCTTTTGCAAAAATTTTTTTGACAAACAGTATTGGTAGTCAGCTGAGGAATGCAAGCAGCTCAGCTGACTCTATTTGTGTCCAAAGTTTTTTACATGAATGTGTTTTGAATCATGGATATGTTGTGAATGTTTCATTTATACATGTTGATTAAAAAAATCAAGGCAGTTTATTCTGCCAACTTGTGAAAGTGTCAGTCCATCACAATATTTCTTCAGGCACAAGCCTGCAGACAAGTAGCACACTGTTCAGTAGTGGAAGGATTGACTAGAGAGATGACTTGATACGATTGTCAGTAATTTATTAATTTACAACATTGCTAGCTAAAGCTAGAGGATTACAGAATTTATGCAAGCTAATCTTGTGATTGTCCAAATGAACCCTAGGGAAGGGTGTAGATGCATTTTTTGTATTTCCCWGGTATAAGACCTTACGAGATGGTGTAGCCTACAACAGATATACAAGAGCTGAGAACTTTTGACTTACATTTAGGTGTTGGAAGCCTATTGAAGATTTGCTATCATATTATTTTCAGATATCATATATATTATTTTAACACAGGAGATTAAGGATGAGGTGATGAAAAACTGCCTCCACAGTTTTAATATTGCATATTTGGTGAGGAATTTCTGTCAACCCAWCCAACACAGTATTAGAGAAAAAATTAGTCATTTTGATTTCACTAGAATACCTTGCATGCTCCGTGAAAGCTAAGGTTGTAAATTATGTATAATAAATAAAGCAATTATGTGGAGTTACATTACTGTAAAAGAAAATAAAGGAGTATAGATGAAGCAATCATTATATATTTCAGGCTATCCCCAATCTGTCCAAGATTTTTTCTTTCAGTGCCTCATATATGTTAGCTTTAAATGTTGCAAATAATTGTGGAGGCTATGTCATAGTCAGAACAACTCTATTGCCCCCTCACAAGACTGTTGTCCTGGTTGATCTTTAATGTATGCCCACTGTAATTGACAATATTACGTAAGCAATAATAATCTAAGAAACATTGAAAAGTTCAAGATCATTTGACTAAGTGAAACACCTTAAAATGACAACATAATTAATTCTTTCTAAAGCTGCAAATGCATTATTTTTAGATAAACCTTTTGGAAGCCCAAGGAAATAACTCTGACCAAAATGACTGATACACCTGAGCTTTCTTATTTCATACTTAACTGGTTTTCAAAAGAACAATCCTCTAGCAATGTCTAATATATGATACACAACACAATACAACCTTTTATGTTTCTTTACAAAAAGGTTAAATCACTTGGATAAAAGGAAGAAAGAAAAAAAAGTCTGTCAAAGCATCAGGTTAGGGCATTTGTACTCTGGTCCAGACTAAAGTCTGAAATAAATGAATATTCAGTTCAGCCCATCTTCCTTCTGTTACAAACACATTTCTTAACAAACTCTTCTTTTTGATAGGGAAACTTTTAGTTCTAGTCATTAATGGAATTATGGATGCTGTACATAAATATCTCATGGCATTTTGTGTTGGACATGCACCATTTCCTCCACCCTGTACTACAGCTGAGCATATCGGATAGCTGCTGCCTTTTACCTTAAAGATGGATGCCTTCCATCCTGTTCTTTTTGTTTTATTTATGACTTACTCTTCTTGATGTATCTCAAGCTAACCTTTAACATAGCCTGCTGCTTTGTGTTTATCACTGGAGCATAAGACATAAAGCATAGAAGGTACCATATATGTTGAACAGTTGTAAGAGGACCTAGCTGAGGGTCACTGTTAATACCAACTGGCTATTTAAGCTAATACAATGCACAGGAGTCCATAATGTTAATCTTAGAGGTTTTAGCTATGTCAAATATATCACAACTGATGAATCTGGGTGTCTGAACAGAACTCATCTACATGATAAATCTGGATATCAGCTTTTCTAGTACTGACTGCAGTGTTCAGTCATGCAGCCAATGCCTACCATATATTAGAAAAAGTTAACTGATCTTTGTTTCCTTGTTCCTTTTTTTTTCATTCAGCATAAAAATGCTATTCAGAAATGAAGTTTCCACTTCTTTTCCTTGGTGTGGCCTTTTAAAGTGAACAATATTAAAATAATCTGTTTCAGAGAAAGAACACACCCACAGGTAGGACAGTAAACCAAGATTTTCATCACATGGCTGGAGAGAGTTCTATAGCAAAATTGACAAAGTAATATTTTCTCAACTGTGCGTGTTAGCCCTCAGGGTGTTGGTTGTACAATAAGCAAAACTTAACCTCAGGAAGCAAAACTATATTGTACACATATGTAATGCACTAGAAGTGAAACAGCAGAGCGACAGTTCTAATACATGCTGCAGGGCAACATCCTACAATGAGAATGGAATTGCTTTGTGTCTGGAATTTCGGGGAAATTGAATAACTTACTATTATGTGGCTGTGAAAATCTCATCATTTTCATTGTTTTCCAGTCTCTCTCTTGCACATATTTATTAAAAATGATTTAAGTTCATCCTGGAGTAGCCAGAAGCCATTTAGGCTCTAGACACAGATAGAAAACTATTGACAGTTCAGCACAGTACTCTTATAATGTAAAGAAGACAAGAATACGGTGCCATTGATTGCTATGCATTCTTAGTGTTTTCCCTCTTCCTTCAGCTTCTTTCTGTTTTCTTATGTATTATATGTTTTTATTTGAGTAGTAATCTACTCACTGTGCAGGTGGGCTACAGGGAAGGAACAGAGGTAACTGAAGGAAACCAAAGTTTCTGTCAATTCAACCTGAAGGAAAAATAACTTTCATGCAAGACTAATACCTGGGCAATCTTCTTTAGAATGCAGATAACACTCAGGTGACTGGGTTTTCAAAATGGCTGTTCAAGTTTCCTCTTGGAGATTTCCTGTTGTAAGATTTCCTGTTGGAACAATTATTTTGAAACTCCATGATCACAGAGACAGCACTGCAAACGTGTCAAAGGAAACTGGAATTTCTTTTGAAGCATACATTTAAGATTGCTGCTATTTACTGTTTACATTGTGAYAGCTTTCTGTCAGATCTAAATGTGATGAGTTTTCCTCTAAAAGGGTGATAACCTAAACATAACATGAAAGACAATAAGGACATACTGAAGAGGGAAAGGCTGCACAGCAACATAGCAAAGAGTGTGTGTTTCCTCTCAAGTGCTAGTTTGTTAAATCCGATCCCCCTCCTAGGCCAGTTTCACAAGGACATGTTTAGCATAAGTCATGAGTGAGTTATGCCTACCAACTTTACTACAACACACAAGAGAAATCAGAATCAAATATGTTAATTGCTCTTTGCAGATTTTCAGCTGCAAGATGGTAGATTCTTCTGTCTTTTCATTTGCCTTTTTTGTGAAGATAGCTTCATACCAAACATGAAACATAATAACTCCCCCCCAAAAAAAAATAATAAAAAAAAAAGCTTCTCTGTGTTGACATGTCCAGTTCTGACTTTCTGGAAAACAGAACTCCAAAGATCCCATTTTATTTTTATTGACCCGCACTATTAATAGGCTGCTAGTGGGTTGCTGAATGCCTAAGTGTTCAGAAATACAAATTCATCCTTTGATGCTCATTTGGAATATGATCACTTGATTCAAACATCATACCCTACGGCTTGTAATGTCTATGGACTAAGTTCAACATGGCATATGTAGGTCAGCAGACACAGCTTCCATTGAAATCAATGCTAGAAAAAATTACTCCATTTGATATAGCCTGTCTGTCTGCATTTGATTTGCTGATGCATGATTACACTGAACTGTTAGCTTCATTTACTTGTATTGACTGTTACAGTGAAATGCTTACTAATTGCGCATTAGATTTTTAGAGAGAGCTAAATGCATGCTTTACACTAGTTTTAAGTTCCATACATAGTGTATCTGTAAAATATTTTCTGCAGAGTTAGAACTTTATGCCATGCATGTTTTTTTAAATTATGGCCAAGTCATTAGCTCTGTGAAAGCTGAGTCCCTAACAGAAGCTAGAAGGATGGAGAAAAAGAGAAGCTAGCTCCATCTTTAGGGACCAAATGCCACAGGCAAGATCAAAAGCTCTTTTTAGAAATGTGGGATCCAGGTCAGACTTTGAACACTGTAAAGTCCAAGGGGTTTGTCTCTTGAGTCTGAGCTGAGGAAAGGTTTGTCACTACATCTAACACCACAATAGCTAAATGACACTTATGCGCCTAAGTCTTAGAGTCAGATCCCTTAGATACCTAAATGAGAACTCATTCTCCATCCCAGTCTTCTTCCAAAAGGTTGGAAATAACCACTCTGAGGGGACTCAGAAAGGTAAACAGTTTCCCACTTCCCTGTGAGGTCTCTGGTGAGAGRATTATTATAAAGGAGTCAAACAGTGTCATCATTAGTCCTGCATTTAGTGGCAATAGCTGTGAGTTTGTCCCAAATTCAGTGACAGAAGTGTAAGCTGGGTGTACTCACAGGATTAAGGGATTTAGGTGCCACTTTGCCTGACATCTAGAGCCCAGTCAGAGGAAAGAATTATCTGTTTAGCATGGAACCATGCATGCCCCAGTAATTAAACCAAATTGGGAAATGGGAATTGTACAAATTTTGTTTTTGTGTTGTGTATACATTTTTTATTGTAATTTATATATAATTTCATTTAATTCCAGTTTTAGATATCCAAGTCACTCTTTTGATATAGCTGCTTGAGTTTGATTGAAAAGATTATTTACAAGTAGGGAAAAACGTACATAAAGGTTTGATTTATGTGACCACCATACTTATGGGTGTTGTCTCTCTGTATTGCAAGTTTTCTCCAAAAAAAGAATTTTTTTAATTCTACCCTGTTTATACTCAATCTTTTTTTCAAGTAATATCCCACTGAAGTTATCAGTAGATTTGTGAGAGGTATGAGTGAGAACAGAAAGATACTGAGAAAAAGCCAACAATATGACTGGGAAGTTAACTGATCAACTTCAAATCTGGAAAAAAAGTTTGAGCCTTAGCTGGTCCTTATTTTGCTCAAATCACTTTGCTAAACTCTATAAAAATATAAATCATTTGTACTTAAGTATCGAGTGTTTTGTATGCCTTGCTAATATGCTCTATCTGAAGACCGTTAAATCATTCTGCAATAATATTGTCCTGGGTAACTTTGTGAACAATGTGAGTTTACAAGGGGCCGATGGTCAAGACTGTCTGAAATGTGTCCAATAACCACAGAAACAAGATCTAATTGAGGCAAACACTAGAGAAATGTATTAAATCTGCCAGGCTTCCCATTATAACACCAGGTAAAAATTTTCCCCTGGGCATCACTTGGCATAAGAGTTCTCAGGTCTGAGGGAAAGTGAAAAATGCTCAACATTTTTTGAGTTACAAAAATATACATGAACTAAGGCACTTTTTTCTCTGTTTCTGTGAATTGAAAAAGAGCTTCATTTATTTAAAAAATAACATTTTGGTAGTAAATAGTCCAAACCAACTGAAGTTCTGGTCTTGCTGAGGCCCCTGAAATAAGAAGTCAGATCAGAAGTGATGACGGAAAGTATGATATTTTAGTTCAGATTTATTAAATGTTTGAGGGTATATGCCACCCATTTATGATTGTATAACTAACCTTTCCAATAGCTTTTATTTGCTGTCCAGGTCTCCTGTTACTGGGAGGAGAAATATCTCTGAAAGAAGGGTGATCTAACAGTCATAAGGTCAGTACTCAAGTCTATGGTTAGATATAGCTGAGTCAGTGACCTCTCCATGATCTGCAGCTGGAAGAAGTGGGTTGGTCTGGTCCTCTGCCCAGGTCTTCAGGAGGAAAGTGGCCATGTCCCCTCTTGCCTCTGAAGTGTGCCAAACACTGCAATGGGTGGAAAACAATCATCACAGTCTGAGCAGTACTGCTTTTACAACCTTTAATTGCTTCTTGGGCTACATTGCTATAGCAATGACTAATGATATAGTTAACTAATGAGAAAGCAGAGAGAGCAATACATTGTACCTACTGCAACAAGATGAAGTATAAACCAGAAACCCCAAAACATTTTCATGATTTGGAAGCAGGTTAATATTTTTTTCTGCCAGATTTCCAGAGAGTCATAAAGGAGGAAGGAGTGACCAGGTGATCATCTTCTCTATATTCAATCAAGAGTCATCCAGATTGCAAGCAGAAAACTAGGTAAACTTTTTTCCTGAAAAAAAAGAAATACTTGGCTGCTTTTTGCTCTAATGTGGAACTTTGAACATTTGGCTCCAAGCCAGTTCTGGGAAAAGAACTGCTGAAAGAAAGCTTTCTCATATGGTATTTCTCTGACATGGGTAGGAGCAGAAAATGCTGTAAGTTTTATGAGAAAGATTATTCTGTGGTGATTCATGCCCCAAATGCAAAGGCCTACATTTTGAAGAGAGCCTTTTAGATACTTATCCACCCCATGAAAAGCTGGGAGTTTGATTCTCAGCCACACTTACTTGCTTCTATCCTCTTGGCTAAAGGTGTGTGGCACTTGCCAAAGTGGGAAGCGCTCCAGCAATCCTCACCACCTGCCTCAACAAGATGTTGTGAGTCTGAGAAGCTCTAAGTCTTCTCTAATTTGTATTCACAGACAAATCAGCTGTTTACAATGTGGGAAATGGAGGAACCTACTCAGGCTGCAAATGAAGATCTGTTACCTGAATCTCTGAATTATTCACAGTTATCACTGTCCAAATTATATGCACCAGGTGAGGTATATCAGGTTACTAAGGGGAAGTATTAATAACTTTATTAAATGCATTTCTAGGACCTCTTTTGAAACATTTTGATCTACTCTTTCTAACCAGATTTCTGATCCCCTGTGCTCGGGCAAACTTAGTTTGGAATTACCAGGGGAAAGGACAGCAAAATTTATAAAAGCAGAAAAAAAGAACCCAGCAGAGGCTAGAGGCCAAAAGATTTATGTTTATGACTAGAAGTGAGGAGAATCAGAAAAACACCAGTGATTTATAAAACCTATTCAAGTACAAGAAGAATAGGATATAAAATATCCATGTTTATGGGAGAAATCAGAAGAACAATATGAGAGAGTTTTGGCTGTGCAAGTCATTGTCTAGAAGGGGGAGCAAGAATGCCAACTACTTTTAGATAGAATTCGAAAGAGATTACAGTGGTTGTCTGAAACAACAACAGAAAGACTCCTAGGTTCATGGTTATTTGTTGATAAAAACATACTAGAAAGTAAAAGAATTCAAGGAACTCTGGTCAGTTATTTAAGATACCAGTAGAAAGTGAGAAATGTTCTCCACTGCACATGCTAATGAGTAGCAGAAGCTCATAGCAGAAGTGAAATGGCAAAAAATACTGCAATTCTCAAAGCAAACCTGTCCTTCAGCAAAAGATCATATGAGGATGATATGCTTGCAGTAAACTTTGAAATGCAGGAGTCAGCAGCTTTGGCCTACTAGAAGCAAAGAAAGAAGTGAATCCCAGAGCCAAAGGCCACTTGTAAGGAATGACCGGCCTGCAGGCCTTTCCTCTCTCAGCCTGCGCAGCACCGGCTTCAGCAGCTCTGCCGACTTCCACTGCAACCGTGTGAAGATAGCAGCTCTTACATCAAAGACAATAACCTAAAACTCAGTCTGGTGGCAGTCAGCTCAGATCACATGCACTATGAACACACATTTTGCACCATTCTTACTTTCCAAAATAGATATAATCCAGCACTCTAGATTGCATTGAATGCAGCAAACTAATCTTGATCAGGGATATCTGAAGTAGACAGTTGCAACCAGAGGTGCTTGAAAACTTCCAGAGGCATTCTTATGTAGATAAATGTCCTTTTACTTAACACTGAATATGTTCAGAATAAACTGTTGTTTTTATCTTTTCCTTTTCTTCTGTTTCACTATTCTTCTCACCAATTTCTGCCTACAAAGAAAAATGTAGGGAAAATAAAGGATGACAGGAAAAAAAGAGAGTTAAAATAAAGGAAAATTATCGAATCAAAAAAGGAAAGGTTTTAAAAATCACAGCAGATTGAGAAAAAATTTCCCCAAAATATTAATGAAAGAAGATTGATAACATTTAATTTTTTTTATAGAATTCTGAGTATTTTTATAAATTCTTAGGAAAGTTTAAACCAAAAAACAAAAAGAAATTTTTTTGTCCTGTTACTAAAACATAAATGCCTATAGAAATACATGAAACATTTTAACTGATAAGCCAATCAAGCATTGATTTCCAAGGTAAAGTTATTATTGTCTTTTAGAAATGCATATCATCCCCTGTATAACAAATATCCTAATTGTTTTCAAGTCCAACCTAAACAGGGAATACAGCAGTGGAATAAATACAACCCACTTACCTGCAAAGAGATGTTTCCTAAGCCATAAGGGTATCTCTTTTCACAATTAGAAGACTGGATGTTTTCTCCTGGTCTTTCTGAATACAAACCCTCATGTACAGACCTATTGCATTTCATGAACAAGTTTTACAAACATTTATATGACCAAATTCTGCTGTAATTTTTTCTTTCTCCCTTCTCTCCCTGTCTTCCATTCTTTTGCAGCCAAAGAGACAGTACTGGGTGTTAATAAAGGCAGAAATCTGGGTTTACTTTGTACTTCTAAACATGTTGCATCTCTCTGAGACCAGATCCAGTGCGTTCCCTTGTTGAATTTGGAACAAAGCCATGGAAACTGAGAGACTTACTTTTACTTAAGTCCTAAAGAAGTGCCATCTCATTCAGAGCACGAACCTTTAGTTTAGTGGGAGCTCTGTTTGCATCACAGCTGCAAGACTCAGCCCCTGTGAACCCATGCTACCCTGGAGTTGATCTTAAACCATCTCTCTAGAAAGCTGATATGGCAAACATTTTGTTAACTTGTTTAATATATGTCAAAACAATGTTATTGGTTTAGTAATTAAAATATTAAACCACACTCATCCATTCCAATTCATTGCTCTACCTTCAGTTGAGCCACCATAACCTTTGAAATTTAGCAAACTGAAAATTCATAAGAATTCCCTTTTTACTTTAAAATTATAAAGATGATCTCTTGCCCTACACATCTGTAAAATTTCAAATGAGTGCAATTTGTATACTTTAAAAAAAAAAGTTAAAATTGAGCGAAATGTACCATGGTTTTCAATTGCTTTCAATTACTATTAAATCTTTTTGAGAGCAATTTGCATAATGTTTCATAAACATGCAGGCAGATTAACCTTTTTTAGTTAATTTATTCATTAGCAGTAAAAATTCAAAGCACCTCTTATGAGAAAATAACGTCTTGCTGTTAAATTACATGGAAACAAAGCAATTGGGACATAGTTGCCTAAGTTCTCCCTGTGTCAAAGCACAAAACAGTGGAGAGAATAAAGCTTCGCCTGTTAGCAGCGTGTTGATTAAATCGTCTGTTTGAAAACAATTAGCAGAATTACAAGATGATTAGGTGAAGTATTAATTAGGGATGGGTTAGAAGAGTCCTGCCTGGAGCAGGTACCTTTGAAAGTGGGGGAAGGAAGAATGTAAAAGGCCATAAATAGACAGAGGGCTTAAGTCTTCCCTGCCTTAAACCTTTTATAATCTCTTACATCCTGGTCATGGAAAATGTGGTAGCTTAGCATTATTTTCCTTTCACTTTGTGGTCCCCTTGCATGCCTGTAAGTGGCTGTTTGAGATAGAAAGGAGTGGTCCACATTCTTTTCTCCCCAGAATGGTCTCTGCCTTTCRTTTTACTTCTGATTGAGTGAATTCTTCAAATGTTACCTCACTGCCCATTTTTGGGAGTGAAAAAAGTGGTTGAAGTTTGTACACATCTGTCGTATTTTACTAGCCATGTTCTTAAGGCATTTTTCTGTAACAGGAGATTGAGTCCTCCCTGTGAGTTGAAATTGAATAATCTTCAGATAGACATTTAGGAATTGGCAGGTCTATCCTTCTGGGTAAGATTATAGAAGATTTTGTRACATAGGCAAGAACAGCATCTGGGGGCAGATACTTAACTGAAGAGATTAGTCGAAGTTTGAGTGGGTAGTTTGACAGTTTACTCTAGTTGTGGACATATCTCTACATCTATTCATTAAGGCACAGAAGATAGTTTTCCTGTTCACATGTAARTACAGACTGACCTCAGCCCACATCTGCTCACTCATCTGTAATAGTACAACATATCTATTGTATTGTCTTTACAGTGTATCCTGACAATATATTCCCCRAAACAAATATACCATTATAATGAGTGCTCCCTTCTTTATCTTCTTTACTCAGATATGTAAGTGTGACTATTTAGACTAAGAGATCTGTTATATTATACAGCTCTATTAATGTTATAATAACTTCACATTTTAAATTTCAGGACATCTAGTTGGGATTTTGATTCTCATATCTTTATATGGGTTCACATCTGGAAAAAATACACTGATCAGGATTTCAAAGTTAAGGGAATTCCTTACACTCTTCTAGTGACTCAAAATAGTCAGATTATACAGGTAGTGTGAGAACGTAGAAATCAGTAAATGCATGGATGAGAAGAAGTATTAAATTACATAATAGTAATTATTATTCATGATCCTCTTGCACTGCTTGCATGTGATGCTAATGGTATGTGGTTGACTTAACCGATGTAAGTCAACCACACAAGTTGTAACAATTTCAAACCAGTCTCTGAAAATAAAAATAGATTCTTTATTGAAAATAAATAGATTCTCATGAAAATAAATAGATTCTTTATTGAAATTTAAAATGGATTAAATGTTTAAGGATGATTCTTTAGCCTTTAAAAAGTTGACCGGTTGTCTAGTTGAATTATCTATTAAAAAACTCTCCCCTCCCCCATCAAATAAAACTGACAAAAACAAAAATAGGAAAATGACACAACGTATTTATAAATTAGGAGTTCTAAAAGTGTGGGGAAAGACACAATGATTTTGTTTATAAGGGTCCTGTGTGAACTTAATTCTATATTTGCTGTGTTTTTAATACAGATTACTAGCCACTAATGGTGGTTTTAAAATAATCAAAATAGGTATCACAAAGCAGAGAAGTCCTGGACTCTTTCTAGGTTCATGGTTAAATAAGTATCTCATGGTAAAAATCTCTTGGCATGATTATTGGAGAGTAGATTCAAATTACAGATGAGTCTGAACTCAAAACGTCTCTCATTTACGCTCTCCTACTGAGTCCCTTTTTGCCTTCATTCAAGCCATTTTCTGAACTCCCATTAATAACCCAACAGAGCRAAGACATTTTTCCAAGATGTGGCTGTTTTGCCTAGGTTTTGTGTTCTATTACAGATATATGCAAATGTTTACATTGCATTTGAAACATGGAGGCAAGACCATGCTCAACTTTAATCTCCTTTATGTCCATGCCTCGTTTGCAGAGTAATGTGTGTAGTTCTTAGATAATAACTGGGTATTGCTGACAGGCATACAGTGCAATTCTCAGAAAATAACTGGGTATTGCTGAAAGACCTACAGTGCAAACTGAAGTGGCCACCTACCTGTTCTCATAGTAACAGGTTGCCCAGAGACATTGTGCCATCTCCATCCTTGGAGCTTTTTAAGATGTTACCAAATAAAGCCCTGAGTAACCTGGTCTAATCTCATAGCTGACCCTGCTTTGAGCAGGAGTTTGGACTAGAGACCTCCTGAGAGTTATTTTATGATTCTGTGATCACCAGACCAAAAAGGGCAAAAGAGATTAGTGAGCAGCAAAACAAATTAGGTACTTGCAGAATGAGTAGGAATGTACCATCAGGTTCAAGCTCTCAGCAAAGCATCATCAGACATGATGCTACCAAAGTATGTGAGAGCTGCACAGCTGGTTTAAAATAAACACATAAAACACTTTTCATTTCCTACCCGCCTGTGTTTGAACTTGTCCTAGAATTTTTATTTAATGTTAGAATGATTATACTGCTGCTATTGACTAAATATGATTAATAACAATTGAACCAGGTTGTAATAGAAGGACATTTATTCCCTTTTCTTGTTGACATTTCAGATGTCCCTTATCCTCCCCATCTTTGATAATGGTGAGTGCTTTGATAAACAAGGCACTCAGCTCATGGACAGGAAGCAGGATGGGGTTTTGGTAATATAATATCTAATCACATCTGGTCATATTTATGCTCTCTGTACACATTGTCAAAGCCTGCCCTGCCGGAGTAATACAGCTCCAAAGAATGCGAGGGAAACAAAGTTTTGCAACTGACTCAATTAAACAAAAACCCACCAGGAAAGCAGGTTTTTGTGTCTTTGATAGATGATACTTTTTGAAAATGGCAATCAGAGACTTGCTCTGTGACTATGAATTAGCAATCAATGAGCCTAAAAATGGAAGTAATCTGCCATATACAAAAATCTCTGTTTTTTCTGCAAGAATGGCATTATATAATCTGCTTACAAGGAAAATGCCAAGCCCTTCTCATATATGCCTACAAAAGATTGTCAGACATCCTCTTAAGACTAAATAGATGTTTCACTGGATGTTTTCACCAGGTAATATATCTGTGTTCTTTCTATATCTATACTAGGTACCTCATTCTCTATAAAGTGTCCTGAAACATGAAAATAAATTTCAGTGATATGAACCCTTAATATTAAATGTAGGAAAGTGTTTATGTAAAGCCTACTTCAGGTATACTTTGTTTTGATTTCCACAAAGAGGTCAGTTTAAAAGATCATAAAATATTGAAGTCAGAATCAGATAGGGTCTGTCTTAATTGTCTTAACAGGATCCTAAGTATAACTATATCATCAAAATCTCCTGAGGAGCAATTAATATTATCACTGTGGCATTTTGTTTTGTTATGGGGAGGAAATGGAAAAAAGCTCAGTTCTTACTAACGAAAGGGTTAAATACAGTTTCAAATGGCAGAAAAACTGGCTTAAAATACTGGAAAAAAAAAAAAAGAAACCTATTTTAATTTTGAAGAGCCTGCCCTGAACAATTGCATATTCACCTTGACAGGAAAAGCTTCTCTTAATGTCTCCTGTTGGAGTAGCTTCCATTATTCTCCATCCGTTAAGCATAAATCGTAGGAAATTAGACATTTTTCAAGGGTCATAAGCTCATTTCCCTCTTATAGCAAGCACAGTATAAAGTGTTTAAATGTAATGTAAACTAGTGTCTATTTAATCCAACAGCAATTTATAAGCATTGTAATGCATTTGTTTATTTCAATACCCAACTCCAATTGCAAACTCCTCCTGTTCCCCAAGGAAAACACAAATTCTAGCATGTGTTTGGGCAGGAAATACCAGTGTTCGACCAAAGGGCAATACTGAATAAACATGATGGAAGTCCAGGAAAAAAATGATCCTGCTATCATAGATGAAATGAAATTTTCTTTTGTTAGAACACACTAACTTATTACATTTCAACAAAAATGGAATTTTTGGTCAAAACAAGATGATTCCATCTTATGTGTCACAGAACAACTTACAGTCCAGTGGTTTCTGCACTCACAGGACATGAAAGATTAAAGTTCAGTTTCTTTACTGCCTAATTAAATCCAGAACTTGGACTGGAATCTCAGTCTTGTGCTCCAAAGCATTCTAAATCTCTAGTTATTCCATATCGACATCATACCTATTGGAGTTGCTCCATGTTGTATAAATAGATATCCATCATTAAATATTCATAAGGAAAAGTAATTAAAACTGTCTTCTATATCTTTGATGAGAACTCCTGTCACTGGACCATAGAGCAGTTATTAATTATGCTGCCAAATGGGTCATCTTCAACAAGAAGTACTCAGTCTGGTTTATGTTGTAGCCCAGTGGCATGGCATGCTCATAGTTCATGCCAGTAAAAGCTCAAGCAAGCACAGGGAGGACTTCAGCCTGGATTCCCAGGCCTTCATTAAGTTTTTCAACTTCTGGACTTGTTGTATGGAAATACCACATTTTGTCTGCGTGAAGGAAGGGCTGAGGTAGGCACCTAACTCTAGAAGAGGGCCTGTGAATCCAGAGCTGGGGTGGGGGGGTGGTAGAGTCCCTTGCTCTTACACCACCTTCATGAAGTTAGCCAGTGATATGACTCCATTTTTAAGTGTCTAACCCTCCTCATAGATAATATGTAGAAATATTATTTTGGAATCACAAAGATTATTGGATAAAATGGCTTCTTGCTTTGACATGAATAAATAACTGGCTAACAATTAGTTTGGATTTTTCAGGTGTATTTGTTTTATTCTCAGTTGATCAGGCTGCTTCTGGACATCTATAGAGATACAAAACCCTAAAATTTCCCGAGTGTTTAGTAGATAAAATTATTCTTTTTGACAGTATGTTCTATAATGTGGTTTTTATTCTTTGTTACATCTTTTAGCTATCATATGAAGTTCTTATTTTTTATATATTGTACCAAAAAATGGAAGCACAGTTCAGGTGTCTAGAGAGATACTGCTAATATTTGCTAGTTAAAAGCACACAGAGATACAGACTAGTTGCAGGCCAATCTAATTATCTACATCATCTCCTTTTTGAGTATTTATGAATAATTTGTGTATTGGTACATCAAGACTGCAATGGGAAGTAGAAGCAAAAAAGAGCGTGCAGATAAATTCCCACTAGGAAGCATAAAGATGGTAATCATGGAAAGCTAAGCACACAGCATGTTGAAGGAGTCTGCATATTGAAGCAAAATAGCCCTATGGTTGTAGTGCTGTTCAGGGTTCTCTCCCCTTCCTTTCTTCCCTTGTCTTCCTTTCTCCCTTCCTCTCTTCCTTTCTTCTTTTCTTCCTTCTTCCTTTCTCTCTCTCTCCCCCTCTCTCCCATGTGCCTTTTGTCGTTCCAGCCCTCATAAACCTTTGAATTGTCCAGAAACATAATCCTCAGCTTACAGTTTGAGATGTGAAAAAAAAGAAGACAACAACGACTAACCACTTACCTTAGGAATTTCAAAAGCAACTGAGGACACTGTGTAACTAGCCATAGAGAGTCCGGAAGTTTAAATCTTCAAAAAATTGACCTCAGTTTTTGGTCTTGACAAAATTTGGATAGGGCTGATTTTTTACCTGAATTTTCTCATTAATTGTATATTTAAAGGGTGCATTTTGATTATGGACACCTATCTTGTTATTATAGTGTAATAACTGTTCCTTGGTGATACTGTTTTATTTTACTGAATCCTCTCTGTGGGTAATTCTGGGGTTATTAACAGATGCTGTAAAATGAGGGGCGGGGGGGGGAGTATGTGTGTGTGTGTATTTTACTCTTGCTTTGTAATAGCTCTGAGTGAATTCACCTCTGAGGATTTCTAAAGTGATTTACCATTCTACTTCCTACAATAACAGCATATTTCAACACGAACACTTAATTATTCTAAGGGTTTATTTGGTTTCATACTCTCTTTATCTGTCATGTAGCTATTTTATGCTTCATCCACTTATATGAATTTAAACTGTGTTTGTTTTAAATTTGTATAAACACAGTATAAAGAAATACCAAAAATAGCCATTAGCTTAGAGCGCTACATCAATTTAAAACTTGATTTAGATGTTACCGTAAATGAAATAAATGGAATTCAGCATTAGGTGAAGCAGAAGAGGCTGAATATAACAAAATCACTGGATGCTAAAATTCAGAACAGCTCAAGAATTCAAGGTACAAATACAAAATTAAGACTGTGAGCTCTCTGAGGGAAATGGGAAGGGGCTAATGTTTTATTCTTCCATTACTGGCTGAACATTTACATTATTATTAATAGGCCAACTCAAGCACTTTGTTTTAAAACTTAATCCCTTGGGGAGAAAAAATCACACTTTCTGTAATGGGAGTAAAAAGGAATAAGAGGGAAAAGGCAAAAACATAAGCATTTGATTCTAAATGATGAAAGCATAGTGCTGAGGATAATAATAAAAAAAAAACTTTATATATAAAAATTCTTCAGCTATGTTTGAGGCTGGAGTGATTTTAACCATGAGTTCACTTTTGGTAAGGACTGAAAAAAAGGATCTATATTCTGCTCTTGAACTCAGAGCCTGGAAGACATATGAACAGTATCTAAAACCCTGTATTTCCTTATGCTGTGCAAATATGATTTCTTGTGTTCATTCCTCAGCAAAACAGTTTACGTAWACTGCTTGTATTGACCTTAGTCAGTTACTTCGCTTTTTTCACACTGAAAATATTCTCCGAAATTATCCATTGTTTAGCTATATAGTGACTGGTATTAGCTATAATTCCTCATAGCAGGATGAGCTATATGGATACTTGAGGTAAGTATAGGTAATCCAATTTCAAGGCATAATTCTGACCTATAGGTTTCTGATATTTGTTTTCTGAATTTAAAGTAATAGGTTGAGGACCTTCAATGCATTTGTGAACACCGTAGAATAGTGGCATGAACTCCTTGCTTAACAGCAACACGTAACCAAGAAATGCTCAGATGTTGCTTTCAATCACAAAAATCCCAAACTGAGCCCAACAGAGGCAGTTCTGATGACATCTGTAAAACACTGCTGAATATTTATTAAGCACAGATTGTGAGAGCCTTTGGAGCTCTCACATACTGAGGAGTGTTTTGTGAGTCACTCCACCAAAAGTAGGAGCAAGTACTATATCTAACAGGCTGAACTGCTTCCCAGCTCTATAACATCTGAATACCTTTCACATAAATTGGATCACAGAGGCTGCAGCAACTCCTAWAGCCTTTGGCACTTCTTTCTGGGGGTTACAGAAACTCTTCTTGGCATGAAATGTTTTGATAGTTCGGGTATGAGCAAGGTTGATTTATATCAGGAATACGGCTGTGTTTCAGGTGGAAGCCTTTTATCAGGGATGAAGATTTGGCAGCACTCCTAATATGCAATGAAACACTAGATTTGCCCTCTATCCTTTGGAAGTTTATTCCATAATCAGATCTACCGAGATGTACATTATTAACACATCCTAATGTTAAATACTGCCTATAGGTAACTAAAGCCCTGGTTTCACATTCACTGTAATAGAGCATAAAATCATGGTGCTGCCCAAAGAGGCAGTCTCCCCTCTCTCTTTTCCTTGGTTGATAGTTCTCACTTCTTCCCTTCTGCCAGCAAGAGTTTTCATGCAGCTATTTGGTGAATAGGATCTGGRAACTGACGTAGCTAAAAACCACTCTTTTCTTCCCCCACGTTGGTCAGTTTCTAGCCATCCCAGATGTGGATTTGTGCAATATGTGGGGGAAGAGGCACAGATTGTCCATTTTTGTGGCTATGGAGATTTATGCAGACTTCAAGTGACCGTATAACCACAGCCTAAATTAGGTTAGTTTCTGCTATAGTCAAGGGAGAAAGAGTGGCTCCTGCTGTGATTTACCATCTGCAACAGGTTAGCATAGGATCTCTCAGTTGCCTTCTGAAGGAACCTAAAATCAGATGCCTAAAGTTAATACTCCTCTTAGTGTGAATACTCACTTCATTTTCATCTCTCACATGTTTTATTCAACATTTTATGATTAGCTTGGTGTAAGGATGGTAGAATCTGGCCCAGTGTCCCTATGAACTCATGTTGGCAGCTTGTAAAAGATGTAACCTGATTCTGACATTTCCCCTTCTGTATTAGAGGAAAATACATCTATATTCTTCACACCAGTAGATATGTCAGAAATGTCCAAAGACTCATCCTTCAGCATGAAAAACACTCAGAGATACTGATGGAAATGACTGTACAACATCAAGGAAATATTCACACCTCAGTAAAGAACCAAATGGGAATGGCATTTTATGAAACACTGCTGTGTGCTGTGACTGAAGGTGCCCCATATAATGGCAAAAAACATCAGTAATATGATAACTTCTTACTATCACTGACAATGTATTGTTTTGTACTGTATTTTTTTAAATTCTCTGTGTAGGGGAAGAAACTGAAAGTCAAAGACTCATTCCTTGTGACAAAGTTCACCTTGTTGTGTTTATACATTGTCTCATTCTGGCTACACCCAAAAGTGTCTAGGAAGGCTTCTGGGCTCACAGTATCCTGCAACCTGACGCCTGTAACACAGTAAGACTTGGATTTGTGCTTCTTCCCCCATCCGTTGTGCCCTAGTTTCTGCAGAAATGAAACCCAGATGAGGGGTCAGACAGGAGCTACAGAAGACTCCATCCGGGCCCTCAGCTTGGACCAGCATTTCGGGTTGCACTAAACATGCACTCTCGGGTCACATTTAAACATGGTCTTTGTATAAAGGGTGGTATTTTTTTGACTGTTGCTCTGATTCGTGCTTTCCCAAAGCAAGGCCGAAGTTTTTATTAAGTGCACCATCTTCTAGCATGAGATTTAAGCTACCAGTACTCATCAGAAAGGCTTGCAGAATGATCCTGTAGTTTTAACAATTTACGCTTTGGGAATTTAATTAATTTGGGCCYCAGTATAAGTTGGTTTGGCTCTATTGATTGCCAACAAGCGCAGCCTTATTAAACATGTTTAGAATTTAGAATTTGATTCTTTACATTTAACCTTACAAATCACACAAATGAACCACAGTTGGGCTAGTTCTGGTAGTCTGGTGGTGTGTGCTGACTCAAATTAATACGTGAACTAATTGAAAAGTGAAGTCTCCCCCACTCCCCTCACCCTCACTCACATATGCAACTTTATGCCAGGAACAATGATATCTCTTATTGAAGAAACTAGACTTTTCCATATTTGGGTGCTCCCTACAAAAAAGGAAGTGTAGACGTTGAAAGCCCTCCACATCAATCCTTTGCAGAAGGCAGAGGATTTTTCAGGAAGTTACAACTTCATGAAACTAAGGGATAACAAACTTTAAAGTAGAATAGGCATTTTCCAGAGGATATTGTGTTGGCTGTATGCCTGTTATCAAGGAATTTCACAGGATGCATATTCAAAAGGTTTCCTGAAGGGAAAAGCTGAATCAGTTGGGCATTCTGGGTGGATTTAAGTAATTTACCTGGAGTCAGGGTAGCATCTCAACTGTCATGAAAGAAATACCTTCAAAGTTAAGCTTTTCCTCACAGGAAGATAAAAGATGGATAGGAAAAAAGTTAAGACTAAGTGTCAGCAGCTTTGATTTTTCTGTTAGCCCACAGAAAATAAGGGAAACATATTTTAGCAAGGAGATGAGAAAAGAGTGAAAAAAATGCCAAATATGTAAAAAAGAAAATATTCTATGGCTACATGTTCCTAACACACTTTAATTTGGATGACCTGGTAAAAAATATGTCCTATAAAGAAAGAAATTGAAGCTGGTGAGCATAACAGTCTGCCTTTTGACTAAATAAAGAAACATCTATATGTGTTTTTATATAATGACTAATACAACGGAAACTCTTACTCAAATGACAGACCAGTATGACAAGCCAGCCAAAGACCTGAACTATGTGGATTGGGGAGTTTTCCAGGGCTTAAACTGTAAAAGCAAGATGCATATTTATTTTATTGTGTGGCCATGTGTTTCTGTGAATGAAAAAGACCAGAGAAATCTACTGAAAGCCAAAGAGATAACAGGAAAAATGTTGGTAAGGTATCTTTGAGGGAAAATTAAAATAAAACTTTTGGAATAGATGCAGACTGAGAGAAACTGATACATTCTCTAATATATATCCTCAAACATTTTCACTGGAAAATTCCCAACAACTTCTCTTAGAGCCTGACATTCTAATGAGTTCAAATATGTTTTGTTTTTTGCTAGATTTCAGACTCTCTCTGATACTGGAATAGTTGGAAAATGGAAAAATGGAAATGGAGAATTAAGTGGGAAACAGAAGTAGCACGTTCAGGGCCATTTTATGAAAAAAGATCCCATTTTCATGGAAATATTCCTTGGTGAAAATAAGCTGGAAAATAAAAGAATACAGTATCTGTCAAGACATATGATCATAGTTTCCACTAAATTGTATATTCGTCAATGTTTCTGTTAATAAACATTCCAAAATCAATGCAAAAATCTGAAATCTCATTGCTAAGTCATCTAGTAGACAAGAAAGAAACCTGGAACAAGTCTACTTTTGTCAAGAGACACATTAATCATTATGCCTGTTCTTTTAATGAACTCAGCAATAGCCAAAGGATTCAAGATAGTAATTACACATTAGGTAACTGCAAGTGTGTAATTAACACAAATGTGTATCTAATTAAGAGAAGCCCATAATGTGATGCCAAACTCTACAGAGAATAATAACGTCCAAGTTTAACAGTTGATAGGACTGTCTGATAATTTTGCTTAYGTTTTACTACATGGTACTGCAAAGTGTTGGGGTTGGTTTCCAAGCCTACGGCAGGGTAGCAGAGAGCAAAGCAGCAGTTTACCTGGTCCTCACTGCTTCATGCAGGTTATGAGGAGCCTTCTGCAGGGAAAGGAAGTTTGTGCTTCTCTGGGAGCAATCAAGACTGCAATGCTGCGACAACCGTTTGGATTCAGGTGAAGATGAGAAACGCAGTAAGCACAAATGCGGACTGAAGGAGGGATCTGTTTCATCTGGTTTTAGTCATTGATGATAAACAGAGCTATATTTGAGCTATGTATCCTCATGTCCTTTTATAACAAATGGGGAAATAAGAGGGAAAACAGGCACTTTTTAGGGGTGGAGTATTCATCTAACCACATACAGATGGACCACATCTATAAGAAAGACATGAATCGCACTGTAAAAATGCTTACTTGTCTCCACTGTAATAAAGGCAGCTGAAGAGGACTAGAGTAGATGTGGGTGTTCAGATTTTGGTAGATCGGCCCCAACCTGATAGTAGTAGGGGTCTTGCTTGTAGCAACAGAGAAATCTATCACCAAGACTCAGACATGACAAAGAGCAAAAAACTTTTCCAGTAATTAGAATACACTGTGGCATTTGCATAAGAGAACACTAAACATGATCAGCTGCAAAGAAGGATGAAATAAAAKGACCCATTTTGTGTGTACAAGGAAGGAAAGATTTCTCAGATCTTTATTTAATCTGGTTAACTGAACAGTTGTGGGTTTGTGCTGTTTAAAGATTTGTTTTTCTCCTCTACTTTATATGTTTGCATGTTCTAAAATGTGCACCTTATTAAACTGAAAGCCTTCAATGTTTTCTGGTGCATATACTTCAAAAAAAAAAAAAAAAAGGAAAGAAAGAAAAAAGAGAAAAGGTTGAGAACAGATATAGGATATAGAAGCCTTTTGTTGACTTTTGTTGAGATAGAGAGATAACTCCTGCCCTGGCTCATAGAAAAGCTTCTGTCTGTGTGTGGGGAGCTTAGGGAGCCTAACCTGCTATAGGGGCATCTTTGCTGTATTCAATCCGATTCATATAAACTTGTAAAGACAGAAAGGGATGCAGAAGAACTTGGTACCATTTCTGATTCTGAAAAAGATTTCTCATGTGCTGGGTGATTCTTATAAGAATCAAGGCACTAAACAGCTAGGGAAAATTCCAAAGTGTCCTGGGGAGCTCACTGGTATTGTAGGAACTTGCAGAGTCTTCACAGTCAGCTCCTCATGGCTCCTGGGCTCGGCTTTTTGTACCATTAAGGATGGCAACAGTGTTTCTACTCTCTATCTTTTCTGTACAGATCATAAACATTCTGGGGCATGAACATTTGTAGAATGACCTGTCTTAAGCATCACAACAACAACAACAACAACAACAACAACAACAACAACAACAAAATGTAAACCTATATTAATTACCTATATGACATATAAAACAGTAAATGCAAACTAAGTTGGCTTTGTTAGCTACTATGCAGTTTTTCAAAAGTTAATGTGTGTATACATAAATTACAATTTTCTTTTTAAAAGTATTCAGTGGGAAGGAAGTATAACAAAATCTGGGCAAATGATTGTTGTTTTTTGGGGGGGATTCCACAAAATCACAGAATGGTTGAGGTTGGAAGGGACCTCTGCAGATTGTCGAGTCCTACCCCCCTGGTCAAGCAGAGTCACCTAGAACAGGTTGCTCAGGGCCATGTCCAGTCGAGTTTTAAATATCTCCAAGGATGGAGACTCAACAGTCTCCCTGGGCAACCTGTTCCAGTTTGACCACCCTCAAAGTAAAAAAATGTTTTATTATGTTTGAAAGGAATTTCCTGTATTTCAGTTTATCCCCATTGCCTCTTGTCCTGTCACCGGGCACCTCTGAGAAGAGTCTGGCTTCATCTTGTTTAAACCATCCCATCAGCTATTTATACATATTGATAAGATCTCCCCTGAGCCTTCTATTTGTTTACTTAAACTTCATGGAAAATATTTTATCTAAAACATTCTTCCTGGCAGAACAAATAATCTTTTGAAAGATCACTTTCATTGCAGAGCAACAAAAATACTGTTCATTATTATTCTTTTTAATTATTCTTTTTAATAWCTTAAAACAAATATTAGAAAATTTGGATGTGAAATCTTTTATTTTTCAACATTCAAAATACTTTTTAACATATTTGCAGATCTCTGCTACATGGTACAGATTGTTTTTATCAATTCCAACATGCATTTCAGGGAATAAGATGATAGTCATCCAAAAGTTCCCACTACAATAGATTGATCAATGGTTTGATTGATCTAAATCTCCACTTGGGCCAGTTCTCCATTGGGACAGTTCTTTCATCAGTATCTGTAGCATGCATATATATGTAACTACACACAATTTTGGAGGTGAACTATAGGAGAGAGCTGCATTTTTCCTGTTGCATGTGATTTTCAATAGGCATTTTCTAGAGGTTCCACCCATTCTATTTCCTGCCAGTTTCTCCTTTTCTTCAAGAATTTTTGTAACACTTTTAACATGGTAAGAAATACAGAGATATCAAAGTTAGCTTCAATGGTTAAGATGCTTCATTAGCTGTGTTTATAGACACAGTTGTAGCAATCATAGAGGAATGCAACTCTCAGTTTAGTTCTATTTCAGTTTCTGAGCAATCATTAGTAGCAACAAAAGTATAATAATAGAAAATTACAATGCTTCATTTTGACCTATTATAGTATATTTGCAAAGAGCTGAATAAATTTATTAAAATGTATATGCCATATTTTAAGTCAAATTGTACTAAAAGTTGTAAGCCCATTTATCAGCTCACAGGACATTTACAAAACATTTGATTTTTAAATGCATTCAGTATTATTCAAAATAAGAAAAAATGCTGAAACTCAAACTTTACGTTCTGCTATTAATTTATAAAGTAATGGATAGTTATAATTCAAACTGCAGTGCATAGTTATGATTGCTTACATGCATCTATTAATTCTAGCTTGAGTATAAGCTAATAAACAGGTCTGTACTATGCATTCGCATGGAATATAATTTTAAAGTTTGTCGTAGGAAAGAGTTTTCAACTTTCTGTGAGTGTTTAGCATGGCAAAATTTGACTGAATGACTTTTCAGAGAAGAAAGATTCACTTCATAATCTAAATTACCCCTTTCGGCACTATTTGTTCAGGATTCATGTATCTGACATTTTGAGATGCAGACATCTCTGGAATTGAAAAGAGTGGTTGTTGGACAATATCCACGAGTAATACACAACAGCTTAAAGCAGGAAGCAAAAATGAATGAAATAGCAATACAAAATTCAGTGTGAATGTAGCTCAGCAGAAGAAATACCACTATGGAAAAAATGAATCTACAGAGTACAACAAAGCAATTCTGTACCTAAAAAAACTAAAAGCCTTCCAGACAACAGGGATTTTTTTCCAACTGTTAGTGGGGCTAATTTTCACAAAGCACAGTTGGATCAAGAAAATAATATAACATTTTTTTTGGTGGTGGGGAGGGGGATCAGTCCTTCAAGTGGTCAGCGCGGTTTGAACTGCYGAGAAGTGTCTGACATTCTGAAAATCCAGAGTAACAAGACTACAAGACTTAAAATTGATTAACAAGAACTGAGATGACAAATAAGATCTTCATTTATATAATCTAAGTTTAGCAATCATTCTGCTAAGGTGTGTATGTATGTTTGTATGTGTGTATATCCACATTTCCTAAGGTGATTGTTGGCTTTCAGAGGACAGTGACAACATCTGCTTTCAATCACTTGCAGAAGCAACTAGCTAGTTCCCTGTCAGACAACCAGATTTTCTTCATTATTAATTTACCCTGTCGCTGCAGCCCAGCTCTTCCAGAATATTATGACACTGTGTCTATCTGGTTCTTTGTATTAGAAAATAATCCATGCGTAATCAGCAGGAAACACATTTAGCAAATAAGGAATTAAGTTTCTTAAAGAAAGTGAATGTACAGTAATTTCATAATCTTCCTGTATATCATTATTTTGTCTAGAGCAGTAATCATCAGTGCCAAGGGAACAGATCAGAGTTGAACTAAGTCACTGGAAGCCTACCACTACAGCATTCAGGAATTCTATATAGGCCAGGAAAGCAACAGAGTGTATATTTATTGTGCACATTCATAGAAGATGCTATAATGACAATGGGATAATATTCCAAGCTTAATTGCATATATATATATATATATATATATATATATATATGAGCCCTTTTGATATCATTACTTCTGTACAGATATTTCCAAAGCGTTCTTTTAGGAAAGGTGCAGCAGATAGGTCTATTAGTGTTTAATTATCAGACAAATTAAATTACTGACTTAATCCAGTAAAAGAGTAGAGAGAACCAACGCATGCTCACCTTTCAAAACAGGATTTTTCACTCTATACATACTGCTGAAATATGTTACAGTAAATACATAAGGGCAAGAATCTCATTTGTTCTATGCTATCTCACAAGAGAAGAGGAATAAGTAGCATTTTTCTACCTTGCAGTGGTTAAGCATCCAGCAGGTTCCAGTATGATTGAAATAATAGTCCTGGGGGTGTTTTCATTCTGTTTCACAAATGTAGGCATAAAGGAGGAGGCAGGGTGTAAAAGAAAAATGTGTTGTTCTAATCACAGCACTCTAGCCATGCTCTGTCTCTCATTTTGGGCCACAAGTTCTGCATAGACACTCACCTCCCCCGCCCTCCACCCAAAAAACAAGAGTATTTTTTGTGGAAGTTCAGGAAAAAATACAGTATTTCTGGGAAAAGTATCCACTTCAGGATACCAATGTTTTCCAATGGAAAAAATATATCATCAAAAACTTACCAACCAGCTCCAATTCATAACTTAACTGTATTCTCTGAGGACATGTTTGCTCTTCAGTCACTGCTATATTCTAGTTGTGGGTTGGGTAGAAGTGGCTAATTTTGCCTTAAATTGGCCCTAAATTAGCTGCTTTTCATTAAAAATCCCAACATGCAAAGTGCAGAGCTGCAGCAGTATTGTCAGCTTTCCAAGGTATACGGTCTGGAGCTTTGGCCTGGACTCAGGCCAGTGACCAAGGTCAGAGAGTGAACTAGACTGAAATTTTAAACACTCTCTCAAAGCTCAACAGCTTGGCTCAGCATCACTTCAAATTTCAGTACTGAAATATTTCTATATCCCATGGTGTACGGAGAAAATATTAGGAGTATGAATTGCTTATGGATTTTGATTTGGGGTTTTATTTTGGTGTTTGATAGASTTTTGTGGAGTTGTGAGGTAGAGGATCATGAGACCCCTAAAATTGCATAAATTCATACCTGTCTGAAGAAGCAGTTAAAATCTTTGGAGGTCATCTCATATTTTGGGTTATCTGATCTTGTTATGAAAGGGAATAAATGGGAAACACTTTAGAGAAAGACTTAGCAACCCTAAGGAGATCTAGGCTATTTCCAGAGGCATGGAAGGGACATTTCTATCAGCTATTCATATGGGTCCCAGATTTCAAAATGACCATCTTGTGTGTACTTTGGTCATGAATATCTCATAACTGCATGCAAATATGCACACTCAGGCAAAAGGAGCACAAATGTCATCCCATCAAATCACAAGCTATATTTATGAGACACGTTCTGAAATACTTGATTCTCCCAGCTGCACTATTGAAACTGGCCATGCTGCCAATGCCCGTACATATGATGTAGTCCCATTACCTAGGAATAAGAGGTGTCCAATTTTTTTCTGTGTCAATTCCCCTGTGAAAGACCTGAACCAATATTTTTGTTGAATTTGGTTCTTTTTCACATTTTTTTCCAAGGCCATGACATTTTTTGGCTAAATTAAGTTAACCAACAATATTTTTGGTTTGGAAAAACAAGTTTATAGTTCTTTAATGAAAGAGAACTGCTAGCTCCAGGTTTTACTATTTGACTGCCAAAAAACAATCCAAAACTGACTGTGTGATTTATGAAGACAGCCTTGCTCTCTGGTTCTTTTTCAGGCCCACCCTTCACTGTCTGAACAAGAAGAATCTCTATAGCAGTGAAAAATTAGGAATTATTTACTTATTCTACCTTTTTTTATGAAACACATTTATTCTAAAATCATATCAAGACAAACATTTCTGAACTCAATTTGCACAAATAATAGATTCATTTAGTTTGTGTTAAAGCTGACTGATTCTTATACCAGAAATACTATCCAGCTATGGCCAGCCTGGAGTGACTATCTTTTAATAGGAGCCAAAAAGACTGGGCACCAAATACTTTGCTTTAATATTTTTTTAAGAAGAGAACACATTTGCCTTGATTTATTAATGTATAATCCTCTTTCACATGGCAAGAAGTGAAGCCGTTAACATAACAGATCACTCTTTAAGTTAATAAAAGTTGTCTTTAATGTACTTCTCTCTAGTGTGCATCTAGGCATACAATTAAAGAGCACAGACGTTCCCTGATGATGGAACAATTCCTTTCTGACCCTAAAAATGACCTCACAATCAATTGACAGGGGAGTCACAGTGAAGTCATTTTTAAAGAGACACTGTAAAAGYTGTAAGACATAAATATTAACTTGTCACAGTGCAGTCAAGTGAGCTATCATTCACTTCTGAGGATTGTGTTTTGTATTCTGGTCATGACAGATATTTTATTTTAAAGCATTCTGTGCTTTAAATTTAATTATTGTGAAATTGCCAGTCATTCCTCTTATTTTTTGTTTGTTGTTAATGTTCTGTTACGTTAACACCTACTATTTTACATTTTATCAGCTATGGATAGAAATTGATTAAATTTCTATAAATATCCTGAGTAACATACTGAAAGGAGTCAGAAATGCTTGAGGAAAAGGCAACCACTGAAACAAGGCTTATTCTCAAAACACACAGCTTTCAAGTCTATTGTTCACTGTGGTATTGTCCAATAGTTATGTTCCAGCCTGCTCATAACTTAGGAAGATCATCATAGATCTGTTCATTTCAGTAGAGCTTTACTGATTTACATTATCTGAAAATTTGGTCCAGAATTGTCTTACCAAAATCACACTAATAACAATTTCTTCCTTCTTCCAGTCCCCTGGAATATAATTATCAGTTGCAATTAGAACTATTTCAGCTTGGTGCTTTAAAGTAAAATGTTGCAGAGTAAAACATTTTTAACTTACAATGAGAAGGAACACATTTCTGCAGGAAAACAAACATACACAAAATATTTTCCAAATATACCTGTCCTTGACTCTGCTAGAGAATCCCTCCTGGGCAAATGATTTAATCTTTCTTTGCCTCAGCTTTCTACCTGAAAAATGGGAATAGCAATATTTTCCAACTGCCTTCTATCAATCTTGTCTGATTAAAATATAAGCTCTACAGTGCTGCAACAGTAATTACATTTTCCTCCATAACCATTTCCCAAACTCGGCCAAAGGTCTTATAGAAACAAGCCAGATAGAAAACCTTGGGCCAAATGTATAGCTTTTTCTTATTTTCAAAGCTTTGATGGAATAAGTGTAGCAGGATTCAGCTCACTTTTTGAATTCTTTTTCTGAAGATATCTAATGGAGAATTACAGTTAGAGACTAGGAAACATTTATGAGATTCACATGGGAAGAGAATAGGGAGCAAGAACTATTTGATGGCCTCCAGACTCATCTGTGCAAAACAGTAAGATACAGGTATCTGTCTGTTCACTCTACTGATAAGTTAAATTCACTTTTCCCAGACAAAGAACAGTAAAGCAATAAATCTGCATCTGTTCTTTGTGCAAAGACAGAAACAGGGCAGAATATGTGGGAATGATATGTTAGCTTGAACATTAATCTGTCATGTTAATGGATCTATTGCTTGCCCTATGAGAGAAGGCCGTGCTTTAACACACTATCTTGAGCAAATTTTCTTCCCTTAACTCTTCATGGTGTAATATTTGATTGTACCATTGCAAATACTCTTTGGAGATGCAGCTTACAAAAGCTGTTTTTTCTGTATGATATTTCTCTGTCCATTTGATCTTCTGTGACTCATTAATCAACCCCTGAGATAATATAATGCTATTTTCATAAAATCTGGAATGCTTTAATGTGATTCTTCTGAGATTTCTTTTCCTACTAGCTATGTTTCCTTGCAGTTGTTTCCTCTACAGGTTAATTCAGATTTCAGATCAATAGAGTTTTAGTGACAGAATAGTTTTGGTTGGGACATTTCTCATTCCTCCAAATTATGTCTGTGCATAACTGAATTTATTCTCTGCAAAAAAGAATACTGGAGATGAAAGTTAAGTAAAAAAACAGTTACATACTAGTGTCCCTCTGTAGATAACACACACACACACACACACACACACACAGATTCTTAACCAAAGCTCACTGCAGTCAATGATAGTCTTGACATCCGTTAAATTTGGACCAAAATCCTCCTGTTTGCTGATTGCCAAGCCTTCCTGGATTTCATTCTCCAATTGACCACCACATGTAAACAAGTGGAGGCAAGGCCTTAGACATTAAAGAGATGGCTCTAGGATAGTTTCTGTCCTCATAATACTATTTGTAATTTTAAAGCCATAGAAGCAGTGCAATTCAGTCACCAGCCAGACTTGTAACTATGGTCAGAAATCATCATGGTTCTCTTCACAGACAGGATTATTGT
This sequence comes from Apteryx rowi, assembly GCF_003343035.1. NCBI lineage: Eukaryota > Metazoa > Chordata > Aves > Apterygiformes > Apterygidae > Apteryx > Apteryx rowi. Next base: position 703,311 of record NW_020448741.1, read on the forward strand.
GCATATATAACATGTGGGACAGTAGCTGTATTTTTCTACATGGAAGTAGCACTTATATTTTTCATTAAATTTGATCTGTAACTACAGTCAGGTAGTATTTTTGAGCACCTTTCCCAAATGATTTTCAAAATCAGGTGTTTTGCTCCGCTTTCTTATAAATATATGCTCAAAGGTCAATAATCTGTAAAGTTCAAGAAGAATACATAGTAAAAAACGATTACATAGAAAGACCAAAACATGTCTGAGCCATGTTCACTACATGTGATTAAGAAAAACATGATTTTAAAAAAATGAAAATTGAGAATAGCTGACTATGATGAACATGCTGAGATGAAGATGCAGATTACATATGGCAGACCAATACCTTAATGACTATTGACTTATATGTCAGCCAGACCTAAACACTTATATGTGGTAAAATAACCCTTGACAACAATTCTGTTATATCATTACAAGATGTATAGTTAATAAAATTTGTCTTATTTTGGCTATTTTTAGTATTTCTTGCATGAAGTTGTTATGCTGTAGGAAAGGTTTTGATTTGCATTCAAGTTCTTGAGCCAAGTTTATAGTAGATTGACTCAACATAATTCAGTTCATGGGAACATTCCCTCATGTACCACTGAAGTGCATCTCTGGAGTCAAATTTGTCAGCTATTTTAACAGCAGGCAGCAAAGCTACACAATTTAGAACAAGAAGTCAACAGAAATGGCATGGGTGTGGTCTGAAAATTTACTCTGAAAACAACATTGTAATTGTTAGTTGAAAAAAATGGAAAATTTCAATGTGTAGAATTTGTAAGAAGTAATCTAGTTGGAATATAAAAAATATGGTGTGGTCTAGGTCCACTGCTAAAAAAAAGGGGGGGGGGGGAAGCTTTAAGCTGGTTATTTTAAACTAGAGATTTAAACCACTATTGGTAAATGAAAACTCTCCTCTACCTCCCCTATCTTGGATTTTCAGGCTGGTAGTAGCTACTGAAGCAAATCCTTACTTTTTTGCCAAAAGTTGAAAATAGCGTACAAAACCTTGAAATGACACAGATGTCAATTAGAGGAATGGTTCTTTTCAAGTGAACAGCATTAATACTACTCAGGATACAGACACATGAAAACGTACACACTGCAAAAACCAGCCTTCTTATCCTTCCATAGTATATTGTTGTCTCACTATAATGAAAAGCAGCCATAGGATCATGTTGAAAGTTGGCACACGGAGGAGAGTTTATGAGCCCAATATTAAGTTGTGGATATATCTAAATTTGTTAAAGGTTGACAAAGCATTGGTGTTATGTTCCAAGTCGATACATCACAGCACCATAAATGAATCGTTATGTTTGAAGTGAATAATTAGATCTCTGAAAGTGTTCTCTCTCATAGTGAATTAATTGAAATATGAAATGTCCCAGGGGTAGACTCTTAAAGTCTATCCATTGATAAAGAAGCCTACAGGGATTTGACTGAGGGGAAAAAAATGTGTAACTTTTTTTTTTAACCTGAGGAGCTAAGCCAAAATCACAAATTGAGGACTATCTGGAGATGCAATATAATGAAAAAGGCCAACATAAACATAATTACAACAATTGGTCTAGAAATATTAACAGTATTTATTAAGAACAGCATGAGCAGGGTGGGCCAGGAAGAACTCAAACTCTGTTTTCACATTCTGCTTAAGTGTAGGAATTAGAAAGAAGATTTCCTCGCATGGAGTGTCATTGCAACCAGCCAGAAACATGGAGTGGAATTCATGCGTATCCCAAGAGTAATGAACCACAGGGTGTTTGAAATTTCACAGGTGTGCTGGCATCAGAAAAAAAAAGCAAAAAAAAAAAAAAATCTGCAAAGGAACATATCCAACTGCCTTCTCAGAATCAAAGTTTGTATTGCAGGAATTAAAATAGCAATAGTGTTAACATGAAAGGAGAACAGTAAGAGGTGGCTGTGGTGTTGAAAGGGAAGTATAAAATAATTAAAATTATAGAACAGTCCATTTAGATTTTCCCCCTTTCTGTACTTTTCACAGCAAGATACTACAGTGATGAGAACCATAAAAATACTTGGAAAAGTAGATTTCACAATACAGTAAACTTTGTCCATTTAAATTAGAGGCTACTATACTCAAAACTGCATATAATAAACTCTATTTCTTCTGGACAGTACTGTGAACAAATAATATAATAAAATACATTACAAAAATATAAAAATTTGGAATAATATGTTTGAAAGTCTCTGGGGTAGCTCAGGGATATTCACATTCTGGCACTCCATAACACAGAAAATTCTCAAATAAGCACAAAATCCTCTGGACTGAAATTAATGCTCAATATTTTGAATCTTCCCCTTCTAAAGTTTTGTTTAAAAACAGTGGGATCTCATTTATTTTTGCCATTTCAAAAAATAAAATTGATGAGGATTCCTGAGTTGCCTGCAGACCAAGCAGCTGTACTTTTCCATGTATCATGGAAACTGAATGTCTTGAGGGCTTTAGCTGGAATTCACAGGGAATAAGTTGGCATTCCCAAAGATGCTGGCTCCTGGCTAGGTAGCAGCACAACACAGGATGCCAAGGAGTGGGTGAGCAGGTAGGAAAACAGGCAGCTTTCTATTGAAGAGCTGGTGAAACTGATAGATTCTCAAACACCATTTCAGTTTTATCTGGTACGAACATTCTGACAGAAAGAACAGATTTTCTGAACAAACCAAGTTAGGTTTATGAGTTCAATTTTTAAATTCTGTTTTAGTTTTTAAGAGATATTCAGGATAATTCACTCTCCAAACYGAATTACACTCTATGGTATATCTACACTGAAAATTGTAATTCAATTATAAAACTATCAGCTCAGGTACCAGAAACTGTCTCCTTGCACTAGTACCAAACCCTATACCAGCACAGAGTTTTCTACTGTTCTGTGGGAGTGTGTCTACTGCCTGAATTTTTTCATTAGCTTGGTCATCTACATTATAATAATGCTCTTGAATACCTCTGAAAAATGGTTATAGACTCCATTTTAGGGATCTTTCATGCCTTGTCTATTCTGTCTACTTTTGCTTCATCTGAGGAATGTCTAAACCAAATTTGATCTTCGTATGAATGAGAATAAACCTGGAGATTACAGTTATATAATATACAATTATATAATAATGCGCTCTGTTTGGCTGACATCCTTGTACCCTAATAAGCATATTTTTAAAATAATCTGAAAGTGATGAGGTATGAATAGAATAGGAGGAAATATTATATTGAAAGTTCCATATGATAATCAAACACCATGGCTCAAGCTCAACTTGGATATAATTCCTCTTACTTGAGTGGCATTACGTCAGGAATTAATTTTACACAGTGTAGTCAGTAGAGCATACAGAAGTTAAATCTACAGAGAATGTGTTGTTAGAAGCTGAGCAGGTGTGAAGTATCTTGAAAAGTGATTTACAGTCCCAAAAGTAAAGTTATGTAGGTTCGCTGACAAATCACACACTCCCATAGCTGAAGTGATCTGTGAGAGGGTATTATGTTTTTCTGTCCTATGCTGCCACTCTGAAGAGTTTTGTGTGAATATTTTCTCCTTTTTAGTGTTGCTATTGTTACTACTGTTGTTGCATTATCCAGGCAACATGAAGATCCCCTTTTGCTTCACACTGCACAAACTCACAATAAAAGACCATACCTGCCTAAGTGACTTTATAAATTAGACAAGTTAGACAAAGGATAGAAAGGAAAAAAAGGATACCAAAGAAAGAAGTGGCTTACTTGTTACCTCTTATCTCCCACCAAATCATTTTGTTAACAAGAACCAAAATCACTTCACAGTATTATTTGTGACCAACATTGTATCACACATTGTAGCAACACCATAAGTAATATCAGCCAAAAGCTGAAAGAAGTCCAGTAAACACTTGACAAAGATTGCCAACAGTTTAATTAATCTTGAAAAGCAAGCCTAAATTCAGGTAGGACTCCCCTTATGCTGGAATCTAGTGCAAAATGGTTTGCTAACAGTTCTTTTTCTATGTGGGGAACATATGAGAAGTTAAGGTATCATCCTCACAGCTTACATGCTAAGAAACGTCAAGACCTTTCAAAAGACTGACTTATCTAATGCTGCTGTGGCAAAGGATAAGAATTGAGAAGATTGATTTTTATCTCTCTGAAAACAAAAACTGGACATTTTAGGTAGGAGAAAAATTTTAAGTCTCTTAGGTAACCTCTGAAAGCCAAGAAGGAGGAGCATGAATTCCAACTAATGTTAAGAGTAACTGTGCACAGAAGTTCTTGCATAGTGCATTGCTGATTTATGTCCAATATCAGAGCATTGGCTGACCAAGTATGGATCCCCTCTACACTATCCAACTGGTATGCTGGAGCCTAAGACCTCTAAGAATTAGTCTTGCTTCCCAATTTCCCTTTCTTCAGTTAAATACACTCACAAAAGTAATGACAACTGAACCTCAGTGCTTCATTTTTCCTAATATGTAACTGAATACTCATAGGCAGGCAGAACACCAGACAATTCCAATATTCAGAAAGTTTTCTATGCTCAGAGTTTGCACTAGTCACAGTACTGGTAGCCCTATGGCAACCCAGAAAAAAGGCCTTCCAGGAGCACACGGCATAGCATTACATTAGCTTCAAGAGTTCGCAAAGTCTTGCGATCAGTGCTTTATTTCAGGTCCCCATTTGCAATCCTTTATTACAGACAGTGTGGGCTCAGCTGCTCCCTCTCCATATATTGACATTTCTGCTTTGAAATCTCTATGCACTCAAATGCTGACTAAATGAATGAAAGCCACATTTTGAACCATACCAGTTCTGAAGTGAGGATTTCAGTGACATGAGACACACACACCCTCTTCTCTCTCTCTCTCTCTCTCTCTCTCTCTCTCATAAGCACTAGCAATCAGACAAATAGGAGAATTTCCAAAATACGTACCATGATGGACACACAGGTAAATTTCTCTACAGAACTGTGAGGCAAAAGGTTGGAAAATGGCCCATTCTCCTTCTACAAAGCTTTGAAAGAGGAAATTTTCCTTCTTGCATCTTGCCTTAGTCCTCCCCTCCTCCTCCTTACCCACCCAACACACATATGCTCATTAGGTCCTATGACTACAGAAATCAGAATACCAAGAGCAAAGAGTCCACCTGCAACCATGTCTCAGTTTCCAGTGAAGTGTGTACGTAACAGAATAAAAAATTATTTGTGATTATCTGTGTGAACAAAAGATCCCAGTTCATTTTGTTGGGACTTTTACCCCATGGCAACTTGCATCTTGTAAGACAGTGTCRGGCTTTCAGGAGGGCACCCGAGCAGGCAATGGATAAGGGACTGAAAAATCTATCATGTCACTACCTCAGTGTGAATGTTATGAATGGGGAGACAAGAGAGGGCTGAGGGTTGAGCAGAACGCAAGAAAACCGACAGAAATGCAGATAAGTATATATATCCTGCAGTGCTTTTCCAGGCAGGACTACTGTAAAAATGTTGTAGTTTAATTTTTGAGTAAACGATTTATCAGACCAAAATATTTAGGTCATTTTATTCAAGGATGTGTTCTGCTTAAGTTATCTATCAAGAGGCAGAAACAGTATTCTGGGAACTGAGTGACACATCATAGGCAATAAAGAGACAATAAGAAACAGTAACCAGTTAGTAAAAGTGACCAATTGAAAAAAAGGTGTTGTGGTACCCTTACTAGAAATTTTAGCAGCAGTAGATGACAGTTTTGGTCATTTTATTAGGTGACTTCTGATTTCCTACATTCTCCTGGCATAGGAACAAAGTGCAAAAAATTATCAATTTTCATTTAAGATAATGGATTTATATCTGATCTTCACAGAGAGGAAATAAAATTTGAAAACATGACTCRGTACTTCAGAAGGCAGAGACACCAATAGCCAAATAAAAAAAATAATTAAAAAAGTTCTCTCTCCTTTTATTTAAAATATCACCATATTTATGAAATCTAATGATTCTTGGCTTCTGATTTCTTTATGCTTTACTTTATGTTTCTTTTTGAGAAACTAGTAACAGCTAGGATACTCACTAGGTAAGTTGCAAACACATATGAACTTATAAAGAACAAGGGAACATATGCACTGAATCGTCAAACACAGTAATGTCTTTTCAGTATAATAGGCATTTAGGGAAAAGTATATGAACAATGTAAACATACTGTGATAAACCCCACAATGTGACTTCCTAGATTCTGGCAATGAGATAAAAGAATAAAGGGATATTTCAGAGAAAGCATTTGGAACAAACTGATTTAAGCAGTTTTTGGTGAAGCACCTTGGTTAGCAGAACAGTTATTCAAAATCAAAAGACATCGTTGTTACTTCTGGATGATTATATGAGGACAGATTATTTTATCTCCTAAAATGTAGTTAAACTACCACTGGATGAACCATTTGTTGATCAACATATTGTTGATGCAAGTACTCAGTTCCTCCACAAAAGCCTGAAAGCAGGATTTTCCCTACAGCCTCAAAAGTGTCCTCTGTAGGGACTGTCTCTTGCAAAGGGAATTCGATCCCAGAGCTGTAGTTAATCCTTGACCTTCCATCCAAGTCTGCCAACAAGAGTGACACTTAGCGTCAATTAGAATGATGTGTGTTGTGACTTGGATACAGCTCCACTGGGAACCGGATTGCAATCAGTAACACATTACACAGAGGGCTTTGAACAGATCAGATCAGATAGTAGTGAAATTTTAGTCATTAAACATGACTTAGCCAAATCTGAACTAGTGACTGATAAGATATGTGGCCACATATCACCACTTTGGTAATTCTACTGCCAATTTGCTGATGCATCCAAGATCTGACTAGGGTCTTACATCTTAAAAAGCATGTGTCAAAGTACTTTAAATTGCTTCTCATGTGCAGATGGGGTTTTCATGCCATTGTAATCAGTGTGCATTTTGTTTACAAACCCAATTAAACAGAAAGCCAAAACAAATCAGAAAACAATGTCGTTGTAAAAGGCCACGTATTTTAAAATACATTACATAATATTTTCCTCCCAAATATTTTATTTTATCTCCTTTTTTGCTATAGTTCCGTATGAAGGCACTAGGTTTATATGTACTTCTTCTGGTCTTCTGTATAGTTATCACTTAGCTTAGTGTGAGTTAACTAGAATTAGGTCTCAAGTACCATATATGCCATTAGAAATTCTCTAGGCATCATCAGTAGAAAGTATCTTTCAGTTTAGTTCATGTTAGTCTGGGATAACAAATTTAATGGTACTGCTAAAATTGAGGAGTAAGACTATATCTTTATAAATAGCCTATCACTAGACATACAAGATCTTTTGTACAAGAAAAAGAAGTCTATAATTTGAAGGATTAGAAACATAAGGAGCCAAACGAGAAGGATTTGCCAACAGAGTATTAGAATAACACTGTATAAGACCAGAAAATCTGGAAAATCATTTGAGAGGCTAGAAAGTATAGTAGAGTATTATATATTAATAAGCTAGGAGGTGGAGTTCCAGAAATAACTTCTGCTCACCTGTAGGAAAGGCTGGATTAAACATAAGGCTAAATAGGTTTCCACTCCCACACTGAAGGTCATTTAACATTTAATTAAATATGCAATCTAAAGTTTGAAAAATATGTATACATAAACATGAAATCTATGTGTATATACAGTTCTTACTTGGAATAAGGATTTGAACCCATAAATAATAAACAAAATCATGCCCATGCTGTGCTGCTGTTGAGAAAAAGTCCAATTGTCCTTTCTAATACAGTAGAAGTATGTGAGCTCTGCTAAACCAATTTTTGGAACAGCACATCATTAACTTTTCTTCTTCTTTCAGTTCAAAGATATGAATTACATCCTACTACACCTGAATGACAGGAAGAGAAGTTTCATAGTAAGGATTGTCACTGCTCAACAGGATTTTTATTCTGTTTATAAAAAGGGCCACAAATAAGTCGGTGCCTGTGAAACTGTGATCACCACTAGACACTTTAATACACAACCTTTCATCTTTGTGTAGCCTAAAATGAGGAAATACCCACAGTTTCAGCTCTTTAGGTCATGAAAGAATAAGTTGGTCTAATGGATTCCACAAAGGCAAAGGGTCTTTGTGAGCAGCGTTGTCAGTGACCTGAYGACTTAGCTGGACACACCCCAAAAAAGAAGTACTAAATCCTTTCCTAAAGAGAGGATAACAGAATATTTCAAGACCAGTCATAGCATAAACATTTTGGGGAACCAAACATTTTTTTATTTAATGGATGGTGAAACTGAATGAATGAATGATTTTCAGTGGTCATCCACTTTTAGATATAATTCAGGACCTGCTTACTTTAAATAAATTATTAGGATGCTCTTTAATATAATGTTTGCTTAAAGTCGCTTAAATTCCACTGAAATCTGTAAAGTTAAATTATATTGGTATAAACAAAATCAAAACAGATGAAAACCTCTGATTCTTGTCTGGTCTGGGTTTTTTAGTTTTGTTTCATTACTGCATTTGTGTGTGTATATGTCTACTAACTGACTCTCCACTGTGCAATAATAACTTTAAGATTTATTAAAGGAGTTTTAATGTTCTGTAAAAGCTGCAGAAAAATCATATAAGATATGCAGTTACTGAATATTCTGTCTAAAAATTTTCCACTCTATCTAAAAAAAAATTAAATCAATCCTCACCTACAAAAAAAGTTCTGGATGCCTTCAGTCAAACAAAAATAGAAGCTGACATTCTTTGAAGATTTTTTACTAAAGGAAAGAAGAAGGCAAGTGCAATGTTTTTTTAATGGAAGCTTCCTGAGGGAATTAGGGTAGATTTAATAACCTTGATGATTTAGTATGTTTGATGACCATATGAGTAATCAGGTTGTTGTAACAGTAGGTTTAGCAGCTGTTGAAAAAGGAGATAGAAGTGAAAGTGTTATTGTCAGCCTGGTGTCACTCTCTAAATGCTTCCATTTAGTTTCAGAGGACCTGACCATGGGGGCAAGGTGTAGAAATCAACACATACCAGTAGCCTTGAGAAAGCATAGCTGAAGATTTATGTATCAGATGCTTTGATATCAGGTAAGATTGGTATAAACAAGTTTGTTTGTTTGTTTGTTTGTTTGTCTAAGTGTTATATTAATAAATGGAAATCAAAAGAGGGGGCACTCTATGGGGTCTTTACATCTCAAATTATGACCAGTGACTGTGGTGAGCTGAGGCACTTCTCTGCCACCAAGCCTGCAATAAAGAGTCACCTTTAGCTGAGTGAGCAAGAACTTACAACACACAACCGAACAGCTCTGTTACCATCTGGGATGGAAAAGTGAGTTAAACATTTGATCATTTATCTGAATCCATTTAGATTTGCTACATTTAGCTAGTTTCAGTTTTTTGACACTGACTAGCATTGCTTATGGCAAAACATAGAAGGAGAATGAGCTCAGAAGCGATTAGGTAGTACTAAATTTTGGTAAATACCCTGCCCATTAATTTTCCTAGCACAAGGACAAAGGAAAAGTCATAAGAATTTACAACAAAGTGTACTATTTTGTTTTACAGTCTCACTTAATGTTCTACAGGTTGCAGATCAGCAGAGATGAGATGTCATGAATACAGAATGTGTAAATTTTGACTGCCATGCCTCTCTGATAATAAGCAGCAGTTAACGCTGACCAATTTCATGAATGGCTCAAGCACTCTCCACTGCTGGTTGTTGCAGTTCAGCATATTTTTCTACTTACAGTGAAAGTTAAAAATAACAGAGGCCTAATTAAATTCCCATATTAACCATTGATTTTTTTGTGAGATAATAATATTGTCATTTTCTAGGCCTAGAGGATAAATCGTCTTTATTCAAATATTTCTGAAAATGTCTCTCTCCAGTCTCAAATGGGAGTCGCTGGCGGGTCAGCAGGATTATGAGGTGTGGGGAAAAGATGTAGTTATGATTTAAATTGTTAAAGCTTATGGAAAGATTACAAAGGAAGAGATCATATCTGATATCTTTGCATGTGCTTTTATTTCTCTATKCAAGTTATGACAAAAGACTGGTTTTCAAATAAGTTCCCTTTGGTTCATGTGGATTTTCATATTTCAGGACCAGTAGTATCTAGAGTAACTGGCACAAGTATTTTGTTAGGATTCTTTCCATTCACCAGTACATACAGTCTTAACATGCAAGTTCTTAATATGCAAGTATATCAGTATTCCTGAATGTACAGTCAGAATCAAAGTGATCCAAACTTGGGGACCTTTTCTGTTATGAARAGGATCTATTCCTGATCACACGCAAAGGTGCTGTTATCTTCATTACAAGAAGTAATTATAAATCAGTCCATGTGTTCTGCTTTCTGGATTGGCTATCGTTTCTTATCATTGCACTTGCAGGAAATGCCAGGGAAGAACAGATTTTAGTTAATTTACAATTGCTTTTCAGAATCTGCAGGGATTGTTTTTCTCCAGTCTATTGTTACCTGAAAATTCTGCTAGAAAAATAAAATATTCCTCATTTGTTAGCTTGTACTAAAGAAATATATCAAAACCTCATATCATTAGATATGATAACTACCCAGCCTCTGCACTACTGTATATTAAGAAGTTACACACAACATGACTTTGATATCAGCATCATATACTTTTACCTTTATACTGGGAACAAATGAGAATCAAATAAAATCTATAAAATTGTCAGTGGGAGTGAGGATATTGAGAGTTTATCCCTGGCTTTCAGCTGACTCGGTCAACCAGTCTGACTTTCTTTACCTCTCAGACATTTATACTTATGTGATCAGCATTAATGACAGCTACAAAATGAAGAATCCTCCAGGGGTTATACTAAAAAGCGCACCGGGCAAACTTGGAACATGTAAATGTGGATAGACAGTTTCAATTGTCTGTTACAACAGAGCATACTTTAATCCATCAGATTTGGGATATGTCTGGAGATATGAATTCAATCCCATTTGCCATGAAGAAGTCCTGAAACCCTAATAACACACATTTGACTTCCTAAATATTCATCCACAGATTTTTTTTCTGAGAGTAAACTACTCTTTTCTATGAGTACATAAGTGTATGTAAATATGTTCAAATTTGTAAAATATCCTGAAAGCTTAAACACATTTTCTAACCTCTGCATGGAGAAGCAACCACTGAATCACTAATCAGATATGTATGGAAAGTCACAGGGCTGAGCAGGCAGGTACATCTAAACAGTAAACAGTAAAATATCAGATGATTAAAAGCTATAAGAGAAGTTAGTAAACTATCGTATCCTGTTTAGGCCTAAAGAAGAGGACCTCAAATCTCATCATTCAACCTTTAAACTCATTTTGTTCCAACTCCCTTGACTCTGCTCCTTGTGAACATGTGATTTGCGCAACTACACAAATGCTTTATCTGAATACTCACACATGAAAAAGCGAAAAGTGCAGTGGTGACTTTCCAATGTAGCAGGTCACAGGAAATCACCATGTGCAAAATACAAGCCTGGCAGACAGCAGGGGGAATTCTCATGGGAAGGCCTAATGCTTTTCACTGAAATAATTCATTAGATTTCTAAATTTTATGACTGCAGAGAAAAGTTTGAAAATGCAAAACATAAAAAGAGATCCATTTTTAGTAAGAGACATATATTACGTTACAGTTTTCAGGCCAAACTTGTGCTGGAAAGGTGCAGAATTGTTGCATGCGTTGTTATGAACTGGCTCAATGGAACAAATAGTACCAGCTCAAACAGAAAGAGAGAGATTTCTTTCTCCTGGTAGCCTGGCATACTCCCCTCTTTGATCCCTCTTTGAGATGGCAAATATACTGCTCCTCGACAAGTGGATTTTAATGGTACAATCTAGCCTTAAAATGTTCCACTAACTGGCTTCAGCTGAGCTCTCTATTACTCAGGTCTCCAAATAATTAAATATGTTCAAGCTTGAGGAAACAAGAAGGCAGGAATGAAGGCTAATTTCAGAAACTGTACAGCAATTCAAAGCTGCTGATCTTCATTTAAAATAAAATTATTACATTTAAACTATTACATGTTTGTCTACTTTATAGCAGAATTGAAAGTCCAAATATGACTTTTAAGTTCAGTTGATAAATTATCTACAGACTCTGGAAAATGACCATAATGCAGCTGGTTGACTGTATATTCAAATTCTATTTGAGACAATAAGAAAATTGTAGCCATSTGCATACCTCTGTGACTTGTGGTGTGTATGCATATATATGCGTGTGTACTGGCTTAGTTACAATTCTCACAGTTCTCCTGGAGATTCACTTGACATGAGAAAAATTCAGATTGATGTTGTTGCCTGGCATCTCCTCAGTGAAGGCTGAGTATTGTGCTATTCACTTCTTCAGCTGCATGAAACTCATTGGACTACCACAAAATTCATTGGTGTGATTATGTCAGAAGGGTTTGTGGTATCTAAGGAAAACCTATGTTTTTATTTATATTAATGGGCCTCTTAACTAAAACCAGCATGCATTAAATGCTTGCACTGTGCTTCAAATCTGCCTCAGCTGGTACCAGCTAATGGCTCAGCTCAGAAACAGCGCTATGAACATGGGCATTGCCACAGGCTTTTGAATCCTTCTGTGGTAAATTCTTTATTTTCTTCTGAACGATATTGTCACTGTCTAGCTTGAAATAGAAAGGATGTATTTCCACCTTCTGAAYGCATTTTTGCCTTTCTTCTTCCAATTCAAAGCGTACTTTCTAGATAAAATTGGAAATCACATCACACTGGGAGTGAGTTAGGGACTATAATTCATGACTCACCAGCTTAATCTCCTGTATACAAAAGCTTCTCAGTGCAGATGATCTGTGGAGCATGCCAAGCCTCCAAGACAGATTTCACAAAACAGGCAGTGCAAAAGTAAATTGTTATAGTAAAATTAACTGTGCCTGTGTAGGAAAACAAAATCATCATACACTCTTTTTGCAAAGAGAAGCAATATGCTTACTCCCTTTGGTGCTACAGGTATGAGGGCTATATAATATGAAAGAACATCTTTGCACTGAAAAAATGAGCTGGAAGATTCAGTCATGGAGAGTCTTTGATGGATACCGTAAAACTTTTTGAAAAAGTACCTCTTTGCCACTAGCATTGCTATTTTTCCAGCATCGGTTACTACATGTTTTAGGTGTGGATGTGTGAACAAGTTACTGCACGACAGCCTGGCGCGTGTAGATCAGCTTCACCACAGTCCCTATGCACAATCATACCTCTACTAGAAAATAGTAAATGCAGTGAAATATCCCTCTTTCATTGTGTGAAAACCCTCTTTTAGTTGGCTAAGCTATTTCGTGGATTCTGTGGGATACCACAGTATTACAGTAGAATAGATGAAAGATTGCTTTTGAATTATGCCTGCCTTTTTTGTTCATACATCGAGACTGATTCTGAAAGCAGACATTCTGGTGTTTTCTAGGAATACTACATTTTGTTTATGCACCACATCAGGCTACCTGCCAAAAGTCTTAAACTGCAACCTCAAAGCCAGTATTATAATAAGAACACTTTACACCACACTGCACTCAGCCTCACCAATCACCTTATTTCCCTTAATGACAATCTCTAGTAACAAGACTGAGACAGCATGGGGTGAGCTCATGTTAGGAGATCATTTACATTGCTAGTTGTCAAAAAGTACAGTTCAGTAAAGTGTCAAGTTCTAGAGAAATCCTGCAAATTTTAATGGCCCTGCTTCTGTCTTCACCACTGTGACCTAACTGTGAACCAAAATTTCTCACATAACAGGTAGTTCCAAGAGTAGCTGAAGTTAAGGAGCTTTCTTTTGTGTGTCTTTCATTTATCATATCTTTCTCCCATATGGATTCTCTGGTATCTTCTAATATAATTTAGATGAACCTTTCCCTCAGTGAGAGACAGTGTCTCTTCTTTTACGTGCCTGCTTGGTTTCACAAAACTCATAGGGACTCAATTTCTCTGCAAAGTCTCTGTCAAGCATCAGTAAGATATTAAACTGCTAGCAAAAGACAGACAAGCAGAAAGATAGCACAATTGAATAAAGTGCATTTGCTGAAGAAACTAGGTTAAAAATAACATCAAATCCCTCAAAAATACAAACTAAAGCACACAAATGTAATCCTAACAAAAATCATTTGCGGGCTGCTAGAAGTCCAAATAGAAATGTAGTGAATTTGCCCATCCTTCTCTCTGACCCCAAGCTGGAATTGGCTCCCAGCATGACTGATGAGCTCTTCAGCAACACATCTCTACTATATGCATTGCAGCCACAGTTCCTCTACCCACACCAGCCACCTAACACACCACACACTGCGATGGTCTTGCAGTTAGGTGGGCTACAAAGTGCTTTGGTTAACAATGTAGTGACTGAGAATGATCACAGGAGTGGATGATATTGTGTCAAGCACGAAGATCCCTTTCCATTGCAGCATCAGTGAGAGCTGGTTAACGCAGTTACAGTGGGAAAGACCACATTAAGAATCCCTGGGGGACCATGAGCCAGAGCTTGCTGGTCAGGAACAGGTATTTTTGCCTTTCCTCGCAGGAAGAAGTAACCCCTTTTTAAAGAATGCTGGCAGTCCATCCTTCTGCTATGTCCTTAATTTTTTAACCTTTTTCCCACAAAACCATTTTGTTCTCTTACTCCTAGATCCTAAGCCTTTGTTTCTCCCAAATGTGTTTATTGCATAGCTCTCTTTGACTATGTTTATATTGCAGGGCTGGAGTCCTCCACAGCACACACAGTAACCCCACCACCCTTGCAGTCCAGACTGGAGGCTCCACTTGTACGGTCCACAAATACTGGCTCTCCATGGTCAATACGTCCAGCCTCCTCCCCAAGGGAACCAGCGCACACAGGTGTGCACCAGCTCGCACCTTAGCAGGCAGCCAGGATGCGACCAGAAAACTTACTAAGGGTCCAGGAGTGCAAAGCACTCCATGGAGAGTCTCTCTCCTGTTTTGACTTCAGCATTGCAGTTTCAAATTTAGGGTCAGAACTGTGATAATGTTTCCCTAAAGCTGACAGTCTCAAGTACTGAACATTTCCTGCTTTGGAGAAGATAAGCCGTTGTGGGGCAGTCTATAGTATTTATAAGTTTCTCCGATCTCAGCAACTACACTTTTTAATTTTAGAAATAGAATTCTATAATTTTGTATGTTCTTCTAGAAATATATACATTGAGAGATTCAGGGCTTTCTTTTAATTTCTTTTAATAATGAGCCAACTGAAGTAGTTTCTATGCCTAAATATCTGTTCTTTTAAAAATGATCACATGCTATGTTTAATACATTGCATTCACAAAGAAATTCCTTAGACATCTGTGTCAAAGGAATATAGCTTTTTTTCCTCTTAAAGCAGCTTTATTTACCAAATAGCTAACGTTTCAATTATATGATCTGTTTTTAGAGTATGCCTGTTAAATAACTTCAGAACACAAACTGTAGCATGTGCCAAATCTCTACGTATGGTGAAACTTTAAACAAATACTTAGTAGAATAATAACTCACAAAGGAGTTAAGTGTCCTGGCTGTACATTTTTTCCTTGCCCAAACTGTTAAAGTTCTGTAATTTTTTTTTTCTTCACAAGGGCATGTCATTTTGCTAATGGATTTAACACCACCATTTGGTCTAATTTCCTGATGTCTGCTCCAATCAGCACACAAGCCACTACACAGGGGGGAAAAACAGAGAGATTCATCTCCTTCATTTCAGGGCCCTCAAGGAGGCAATCTGTTATTTCTTTTCCTTTGAAAAACTATATTTAGTGATGGGTGAAGAGACTGAGGAATAGTGTGTAGTGAGACCTTCCCTGGAGCAGAGCAGAGTCCAGAACCATTGAGATAAATGCAGTTTCCATACAAACTACAGAAACATACATTGACTTTCCCTCTTTTTATTTTTCTCTTTATTGCTATTTATTTTTTTGTTTCTTTGAACTTTCTTTACCTTTACCTTTCTTTTCTTGGCTTGTAAATTTAGTTTTCACTYTCACAGTGTTTTGACTGTTTCCATTTGGCTTATTTGAGACTGGTTTCTGCAAACTGTTTTTTTACTGTAGGACATATATTGGATTTTTTTGTCAGTTTTCTTTCTTGGTGGAATCCTCCTTTCAGAGCAAATAATTGAGTTATGTGAGCTTTTAAGAAGTCCATATAACAAGCCTGATTAGAATAAAGTAATCAAAGTTGCTAACCTTGTAAGTCTCACCTCTATTCCTTATTGTTCCTGTCATGACCAACACTAGGCTTCATCATTATGAAAGATCCTGGCATGCCGGAAAAGTCTAATGGTCCRTCTAGTCTGTTAACTTGTGCCTGACATTTGCCAATGCCAGATATAAAAAAAAAATAACAAACTTAATTGAGCAAAATAGACCATTGGGGAAATTTTCTTCCTGACCTCAGCTGGTGATCATCTTATGTCCTGAAGCATGAGGATTGATTAATAGTCCATATCCTTATTTTTGTAGATAGTGAATCTTCATATCCTGTTTTGGTTTGTATAAATTTTATTGCTTAAATCAACTTTGTGATTTCCTTTGACCAGGGCTTGCACAATCACAGTCTAACAAAATATTTTACAACCTGATACCCAAAACTTTAAAGATATCTTCTCCTGTTTTTATGGAGCACTATTTTATTTTACATTATGGTGGGGGGGAAAAAAAACCCAGCAACTCCATGGTAAAGTAATTGAAATAAATAATTGTTCTGTGAAACTGGCTAGTAACTGAAGTTCTTTAGGATTTTATTGACAACATATTTTGCTATCAGAAAAAGTTAATTCATCAAAGCCACCTTTTTTTTGCAGGAAATGCAAGACCATTCTGAAAAGTATGGATTTTTTGCTCTAGAGTATAAAGGGGAAACGTAGTTCAACCCAGAATAGACAGTTGGATCACTAGCCTGGAAGGGAATAACTTTCTGAAGTCTTTGCTTTGTCTGACTCAGCAAAGACTTAACCTCAGCCCCCCATACTACAGATGGATTTTTAATGCTCTTCAGCAGAGGATCTCTTTTAATCTCTCTTGAGATTTGCATATGTGTTAGGGGAGAAATTTGAACCTGAGTCACATCCTGAGTGATCCTTTTGCTATTCTGAGGTGTGTGAAAGCAGACATCGGTGTGCTCAGCCATCTCAGACCCACGGAAAAAAAGCAGGGACAGGCACCAAGAGAAGGCAGAGACGAAGGCCAGGCTTCTGCAGAGGACCAAGAAGACACTTAATTCTCCTCTTTGTGGGACGGCACCTCTGGCCACAGATACATGTCAGGGCTGTTCCCAGATGCAGCAAACTGTGGAGCAGACACTTTTTCTGCTGCTCCYCACAGCTGCTCAGAAAGTAGAGCCTGCAAGCTCACGACTGGAGCAGTGGTACAGATAGGTTTTTCCTTGCAGTGGTACAGAGAGGCACTTCAAAAAGTTCTCCAGGAGTTCTCTCCTCTGACATTTTCCAAGTTGCAGATCCCACAGAAGGCAAAGCCTTTGCTTTCTCCATCTAAAGAGCCCAAGAGCCCATCCACAGGGGCTGCTGGCATAGCAACTTCGTCTCCAAACTCAACTCAGGGAAGTCCCACCRAAGGAAATAAAAGGTGCCTCGTTAACACCCTGCAAAGCCCTCTTAAGCATCTTGAATCAAGGGCTCAGAGACATCAGAAAACAATAGCAATAGGCTCAGGGTGTGAAGGGGATGGTGTTGAACATGACTGAACTTGACAACTTTTCCCTCAATTTCAAAATTTTTTGAAAACTAGAAAATATTTTTCAGGATGGAAATCTGATTTCCTGAGAAGGTATATATAATAAGTCACTATTCATTGCTTTCTGAGACACTTCCTATGTGTCTTCTACTGTTAGGAGAGGTGCGTTAAATTTTTACTCTCTCCTGCTCTGCTCCATCAACACTAAGGGCTGCAAGTACCTACATAGCCTATACCCTTCACTGTTTTTATATGGTTTGTTCTACTCGAAAGAAGTTTCTAAGTGGTTCACCTTAGTGATACTCTGACCCTTTGGGCTTTCATTTTCAAATGAATTGGAACTTTACTAGCTGTAATATTTCTGGAATGCAATTTCCAGATCCCTGTCTGTGAGTAGTCAGAGAAGCCAAACAGTGACAACAGAAACACTTTGTTATGCATTCACCTACAGACCAGAAACAAGACCATATAACTTTTCTGGCCAATCTCAGTTTTAAAAAGTATAAATACTAACCCTGTCAATGAAAAATCACGATTATGAAAATTGTATTTTTTGTTGTCAGAATRTTTGAAAATGACTGACTGACGAAATCATTATCTTTTTATGAACTCAGAGAAAGAGGCTAAAACTCTAGAACATTATTTGAATATGTTTCATTGATGTAGTTTATTTTATATGATAAAAACAGWTCATGTTTTTTTAATTTCTGACTTTTGATTCAAGTTTATATCATACGAGTGAATATTTTTTAATACCAAAGCCCCCACTATTTTAAATGAAAAGGAAAAGGAGCTCAGCATTGTATTCATTTTCATATATCAAACCACTTCAGAAAGCCATTTTGATATATGAGCACTGAATAGATGTAAATTTCATATAAATTTTTATTCAAAGGAAATTTCACTGTTTTGATTATGTAAGATTGTTGAGATCATATTAATCAAGGGAACGTACAGGAAAACTGCACCTGATTTTGTTATCTTTAATTAGCTGTCTGGGCATTTGAAAGAACTTTAATAGCATCATGGAAAATATATCTGATATTAATTACTTATTTGCAGGAATGGTATCCAGTTGGTACTTTATTAATGTAGTTCAATGCAAGTAAGTTTTGATTTGATTAGACAGAAAACCTACTCTGAGGGAAAAAGGTCAATTCATGTAGAAGCCTCAAGCTGCTTCTAGATAGTGGCAAAAACAACCATTTTTGCTTAATTAAAGACTGTGAGCAATACTTACTACTTACATAGGACCTAATTTGTCCCAAGTGATGTCCCTACCAAAGTAGGCCTATGCAATGCAGCCTTCCATGCGTAGTCAGTAGTTGAGCTGCAAATACTTTACCTCCACCTGACAGACAGGAAAATTATCAATGTCACTTTTCATTGTTCCCTTTCTCCTACCCTCTAATTTCTCTCAGTTCTTCAGACAGTCATGTATTAATAAAAGTAGTAATCAGAACTATTTGCTAGATTTTAAAAAATGCATGCATGAGATCTATGGCAAAGAAGGTCTCAGAGGAATGGGCAGTAGATTGTTCATGCATCATTTTCTAAGTCAAGACAATCTTTGGTGGGTGACATTACTAACTTGAGGCTGTTGCATGGTCTATTTAAGTTGATTGATGACCTTACTTCTGTTCATTCTAAATAGTGTGGACAGCATAAAGGTACACTGGCATCCTCAGGAAGGGTCATGAGTTTAACAAATTGCAATACTATTCCACTTTGTCACTGGTGGAAGTGACAAGGCCTGGATTTATCAGTCAGGGCACATTAGCCTCTTACACTACAGTCTTATTATGATGTGTACAGTTTCAATCATGTGATAGTAACAGTGCATTTCGTATAATCACCCCGTTCAAGTTTGGTCTCTGTTTAGCCATTCACCTAAGAGAAGGAAAGGCTAAAAAATGTTTTACTAAAATGTTCTGTCTTAATGTAGATGGTAGATGCAAAAGAGACTTCTTTCCACAAAACATTTAAAGGCATTTTGTCGGGGGTTTTTTTGAGGGGGTTGTTTTTTTCAGTGAAATGGAGGGAAGCAGTATTATTGGTTCCATGGGAGAGGGCTCCAGCAGGCAGCACTGGGAAGGGAAGGAATGGACAATACTAGCCATGAAAACATTCAGGCTAAAAAACAGTAGATTTTTAACTGTCTCTCTAGTGAGATTCTGAATATCTTTCTATTAGAAAAAAAAAGAATAAAATAATCAAACTATTTTCAGGATAGACCTTGAAATACATAAAAACTTGCAAGTGTCCTGAATGTGTCATCCAAGAAGATCCTATTTGTGTGTATCCTTTGAGAAGGAGACCAGCAGTTAGGAATTAGAATTGCCAACTGGTATTATACTTTACTTCTCCAGTCATTCTTTTCCTTTCCCTAATCATAGGCAAGATTTTACAGCATTTTGGATGATCTTTATCTCCCTTTGATCACAGAGAATTAATTCATCATTCATAATTTTATGTCACAACTTTATGAAAACAAATTTCACTTTCTGTTTTGCTCATAAATGATTTAAGTATTGCCGATAGCGACTTACTGTTTGAACAGAGAATTTTGTCACCGCAATAACATGTTCTCACTCCATGACTGTGTGACCTCCAAAGACATAAAAATTCTGTTCTGTGGAACAAATTTCTGACATGAACATTTCTGTAAATATTTTGCATATAAAAGTGAAAAAAGTGTTTTCAAGTAGTCAAACATTTTATTCAAAAAATGTTTGTAAAAAGGTTATATTTAATACTTTCTAAAATATTGACTTGAGGTACTGTAAGATGGTAGCTTTTTCTGTAGTTGTTGATTAATCTCTTTTACTCTACCTGAGACCAATTTAATTTTTTTATGTTGATACTCTTCACAATAAAATGTAAAGATTGAAATATCTTTCATGTTAGCCCACAGATTTCTTTTAATTAGATTTGAAATATAGTCTGGAGATGCACAAAATTTGAAGCAGCAAGAAAAACATGAGGGGAAAGAAAACATTTTAAAATTAATACCTCTGTGGGCCAAGGCAAAAGAGTTTCTTCCAACAGATGGCTATCTTTCCCTATGCTTATATTGGCAAGAAATTAGATTAGAGATATAATGGGAGCAATATCTGCATATTCATGCTTTATAGACAGGTAGTGAACCCTTCACAAAATGTCTCCCTTCCCTGCTGCTCAATCTGGTTGTTAAGGGGGTAGATGACTTGCCCAAATTACCTCTTCCAGTTTTCATAGATAGCTCAAATGACRGAGGACATTGCTTTAAGGAGAGAAGATGATAGCAGATATACGGATGTTTAAGTCATTGAGAATGGATGGTATTCTTTTTTCTTGAAGGATAATACTTACTGGTGAGCTTCCACACATATATATTTTATCCAGCAGTTTAATATTTTTATAAGTCACAGATGGYTTCTCTCTTTATTTTTAGGTTGTATCTGTGTATCATTGTTTGTCCCCTATTGATGTTGCAGACAAACAAATCCCCTTCTTTACTTGGAGTATTTTAAGAAATTTAAATCATAATAAGCAAGCTAAAATTAAGCTTGAACTTTTGAAAGCAATATTTGATCATGTAGCTTTGCCTTTTTTGAGAAGGAGTTTTACAAGTTCAACACCCATGTGTGTGAACAGATTTTAAAAACCACTCTTGCTCCAGGTATGAGGATCCAGAAACACACTGCAGCCAACAGCTGCCACTCTGAAGTTTACAGTCAGAATGCAAAACCACCTTTGGAAAATCCGAGATCAGATTTTAACACATGTTTTCACAGGTAATGCCCATGGATTTTAATGACCAGTGTTAGCCAGTCCTTCCCCTAGGAGGGGACAACCTGACTTTGTTGTGACAGCCAGTGTTAGGAAAGCGCTGGTTAGAACCACAAATGTACCCTTGCGGCCGCATATGGGCTTCGGAGAGTCCTGCTGGCAGCAGATGGGGGAGTTAGCATTGCTCTCCCAGGAGTTTAGTTAATCTCTCTCTTGTTTTTCAGGTAAGGAAGTCCTTAGCAGCTGATGACATATTTTACAACTATCCAGGAGCATAACTCCATCTAATTTGGCACTCACAATGGATAAGCGAGTAAATAAATATCATGGCTGAGGAACAGGAAGACCCAAGAGCTTAATAAGAGCGCATAGATGCCCTTACTTCAGATTCCTGCTTTGAATCCAAATTGTTAGGAAACAAAAGGCTGTTGCCATCTGAAACTGTTTGGTAGAAAATGAGCTGAAGGTGTCCATGCTCAAAATTAACAGATGTCTAAACCCCTGCAACCAGAGTACTCCAAGTTGTTCTCTTTTGTCCACTGGCAGGAAATATCACCTGAGATGCGAAAGATGTTATGACTATAGAGACGTAATTTCAATTTCAATTTTAGAAGAAAAATCTTTCTAAAATGTGGCAGGACAGGATATAGAAAACTTGCCCTGTAATTCCCCATGTTGTTCAGAAGTGGGAAGTCTTCAGTCCTCATAAAGAAAAATCATTTTTCCTAACCTTAGCTCTCTAAAGGTTAGACATCTAGTCTAAGCGAATAAGCTCTAGTTTCCTGTATTAAGTACTGCTGAAAGATGCATATTCAAAGAGCAATTCATCTGGTTTTAAAAAAGAAGTAACAGCTAATTGAGAAGATCTGCTCTTTGATGATTTTTTGTGTGTTTCTAGTCTCTATTTAGGAGGCCTAGAGTTCTAGAATAGGTAGTGAAGCAAACTTGTAAATAGCCAAAGTTAAGTGGGAGGAATAATAGTACTAGGTTGTACAGCCTATATCTTTTAACTTAATTTCAAAACAAAACAAAACAAACAAAAAAACCCAAATCTCATTTGTTTGGTTTTATTTTTGTGGAAATGTAAATACAGTTTGCATTAAAAGTATAGCTACCTTATGAAAAGTAACAGAAGGAAACCGAGGCAGTATGTATTCAGGGTAAAAAATGTCTGAGCTGCATAATAAGTTAGTCTTCTTCTAGAGGGAGTTATATACATGTGCATGTCTAGGTAATCTAATGTATTTTAAAGACACCTATGTTCATTGCATTGAAGCCTCAAGTAAAATGAGAAAGATAATAGCCCAGAGCAAATGGTGCTTTAAAACTCTGTAACAAGCTGTGTGTTGTTTAAATCCTGTTTTCCTTTAGTAATTATATCAGTAAGGACAAAAATCAGAGCACGAAATGAAATACTTGTTACCAGGTTGGTAATCTTCCATCCTTCACATTCCCCTGGAAAAAATAAAGTTGTGAGTCAACTATTCAGAAACAGAAGACATCATCCCAGAATAACTATCTGGAGATGGACCAACTATTATCTCATCAGAAGTTAATGCAACTATATTTAAAATTAAAAGCCAGAAACAACAATAGACAGAAGGAATGTAGTCAGGAGCAAAAAAAACATTGCTGTATAACTGTAGTTTTGATACTGAGCTTCTCCCAAGGGTCCTCTTCCATCTTACGCTACATCAACCAGTTGGCTCACAGACTGCTCTGCACACAGCCGAGATAAGCTACACATGCCTTTGCGCATTATTTGGCATACAGTGCACACTGCCTGGCTATCTGGATAGCTCAGGGTTACTCTAAGAACTTCATATCTGTCACCCGCTGTTTTGGGTTTCCCTGACCATTGACATGCCTTCAAAACCCTCTATTTTATTGAATTGCAGCCAGAAACCCTCCTGAATCTAGAGAACTGGCAGGTTTCTTGAGTGATTTTTTAAATGATCCTAAAAGGAACAGTAGTGTTATTATTTAACCCTTGCAAGTTTGAATCATGTTAAATAAAAGGGAAACGATAACCTTTGTTCTTTAAGGAGATCAGGATTTTCAAGAAGTTATTAGACCAACTGATACAAGCAGGAAAAGCAAATCTGTGTCCCTACAAATCTCACTTTCCTTAAAGAACAACAGAACAACAAGTAGGTACTTAGACATTTACAGACAATACAACATTACATGGCTGGGGGTTAAGGGAGGTTGGTATTTTGGGTTTGTTTGTTTGTTTTTTTTTTTTTGATTGAAGTTAAGATACTTTCAAAGATATCTAGATAGAGATATGTATGCATCCTAGGATGCACCATGTATTTTGATTTTTTTTTTTAAAAAGCAAAACCTCAGACTCACACTGAATCCCTTTTACATTTGAAGACAGTTTTGGAAGCAATCCCTGGATTGTAACATACCTTGACAGTTTTTGTTCCAGCTCTTTTCAAACAGAAAGGATTAAAAATCAGAACTGTCTGAAATCTTGGCTGATTTAGGAGAATGCCTGTGATTCAGACTGTGAAACCTGCTCAAAAGCAAATCTTGTCATAAAATTTCTTCCTGCTTTGAACTGAGAAGTTATAAAAACAGCTTATGAAATTTTGTCTTTGACATCCCTCCCTTGCCCTTGCTTACTTCTGACTGACTCTTTATTTGGAATGACACTTCCTCATCCCATTTGTTCGTAATTAGTCATCTCAGATGGAAAAAAAAAAAGAAAAGAAAGAAAAAAGAAAGATAGAATTCTGATTACCCTAAGAGATAAGTTAAGGCAAAGAGGATGAAGTATATTCACTTATAACCCAAGAGAAGGTACAGTTAAGTGAAGCATATGAATTCATTACTGTTTGTCAGAGGTATTCAGAAAGAATAATTGCCGATTTCTTTTGAAACTCCAGAATAATAAACGGTAGGTCTTGGTAACCATGAGAGAAAGATACAGTAGAGTGACAGGTAGAAATCTATTGCCCACTGAAAAACAAAGAGACAGACAAAAGCACTATGAAAAATAAAATATTTTTTTTAAAGGTGAAAAGAATGAAAAAGATAATGAGCATGCAGTAATGAGGTAACATAGGGGATATGCTGGCAGAACAGGACTCAGTTCTCAGCCTGAATCTGTGTCTGTCTGAGCCTGAAAAGGTGGGAAGGACTAAAATCCTGGTGCTGTGATCAGACAAGTTCTGGCACTCGGGTACGTTTCCTGTCCATGGATTTAGCCCATGGAGTAGTTATGGCTATGAGCAAGCACAGGTGAGGGCAAGGGCATTCTTAGAGCTAAGGGCAACATTTTCAAATGTCTGTCTAAAGTTAAGTGTGTAAGTGAAGACTGTAGTGCCCAAATAAATGAGAATTTGAGTTTGAAAATCTTGGGTGAGAGATTTCATAAAAGATTAAGTTTTAGATTAATTTTATTATGCTAACACATTATTCAAAAATGGATAAGTAATTAAAAGACTCAGTGATGCATGGTTTCACCTGCCTTTTCCAGATTTCAAACCTTGTACGTACTAAATTTGTTATACAGAAACTGGAGCACACACATATGTAATAACAAGGAATGTTAGATTGCTCTACTATACCAGCTGGCACAGCTGACTAAAACCCCATTAACAGAAACATGTTTTTCATTTACATGAGAAAGAGTGTTGTCAAACTCCTTTCTACTCCTACTACAAACCAATACCAAATTAAAACCATGCAAATTGCCCCTTGTAGTCAGTAAGCAGTACCAGCAAGATTTTCTTCTCATTGCTCTTTTTTTTTTTTTTCTTTTTTCAGGTTTTAAATGTGTGGTTCTTTACATTTGGCATGGCTCTGAGCTTGGTAATGGTGAATTTTCCTGGCAGATGCATACTCGGTCAGATCAGATCACAGAAATAAGCTCTTTTGGACCGAGGCTTGCACGGAATTGTAACAGTATGTGTGCGCTGACCCCAGGTTGAAAGAATGTTTCATTTCAAAAGTTTGAGTGGAAACTGATAGTTTCTGTTGTTTCAGAGCAGTAGAGCCATGAGAAGAGGTTTTTTTGGTTTGTTTTGTTTTGTTTTAAAGGAGCTCAAGAGACATCACAGTAGTTTTGCCTGAGAGAAAATGGATGGAGAAAAAGTGCAAGGACATAGTTTTAGTGTATATAATGTTTTTTGCACAAATTGCTTTCAGAGTGTTTGACAGTGTTAAATAAAAATGCTACTGATTCAGAAGGTTTTACCCCAGTCTCTTCCAGCATTAAGCATTCTTGACTTCATATGGCGAATTAGTCCACAGTGGAAAAAGATGTGGAGATGCAAAATGTCATGTTTTCTTAAGTTACCCCAAAGGGTAACTTAACACAGTGGTGGCAAGAATGGCTGAGCGCTGTGCTGCTTTRCAATTCAGGACTCTAAAAGAAAATATATCTTCAGATAGAAATATCTACACTAAAAAGAGACAGAGACTGAGGTTTTTAGTAGACCACTAGGATGTGGGGTTGATCAGAGTCAAGATAAGAGGCATTTTATGAGCTGCACAAGCTTTGAATTCAGTATGAATCTGTTCAGCCTTACTGCCAGTTCACCCTTGCTTGTACAGATGCTTTACAGAAGAAATTTATAAACCTCATGCTAACATGAGCAACTAGCTGAACTAAATGTAATGAATAAGTTAAATCAATCAGTTTAGCCACTTTTTCCATTTAGTTTGCACCATGATGAAAACTTTAATATTTATAAAAATACTTGGTGCTATGAACCAGTGATAGTTGTAATGCTTTTTGGTTAGTGGGAATTGCAACAGCAAATTTTCAGATAGACTTGTATTTGTGTGCATGTGCACAAATATAATGTGACTGAAGTTTCAGAACTACGTGGTACAAAATAAAAACAGAAAAGGTTATTCATTATCAAGTTACAGGGTGAGAGTATTTAATTTTTATGGCCATTACTTGTAAAGGATATCATGACTTTCTCCCACATGCCTCTTTTCTCACTCAAAGTTGCCACATGCCCATCTCTGGCCATAGCCAGCCAGATCCTCACTGCAGGCGACTGCATGGGTGTACAAATGCACAAGAACTCTGTAACGTGTTCAAGCCTCAGTAAACAAAAAATTCTTTGGAAACTTGTTTCTTTTGTAATTAGTTACATATTGGGGATCTTCCTGGCTGTCTGCAAACCTACAGAGATATGCATATGTGGTAAAAAATGTTGCATCAAATATATGAAGGTATTGTCCAGTCACATGATGGAGGAATCGGGAACATTGATAATAGCTTTTTCACCACATTCAATATTACTCTGGGTGAAGCAAAGAGGAACTAGTCACAGACAAAAACAAAAATATGTTAACAATTTAAATAATCAACACTTTTGATATTTGCTGTTTGCAAATGAAAACTGGTGTATCTACTGTTTGCTCTGAGATATTTGCTCATACAGTTTTCCATATGGAGAAACTCTTTTAGCGTGCAGGGTTGTTAGCCAGACACAGACCTTAATTTTTCCATGTTCACAATTACTATTTTCTGAGCATCCAAAAGCAACAACACATCTTCTGGGTATCTTATCTTAAGGATAACACTTCTAGCAGTACAGGTTCTACCATTGCATCAGGCTGCTGTTTGTGTCAGTCCTGCTGTGAGGCTGAGGTAGCGTACCAGGGGCACAGTTGTCACCAACAGCCACATTCTGACTTCTACCTAATTGAGGTCAGCTCATGCTCTTGGTACTTTTAGACAAAGCAATTCCAATTCTAATGAGGAATATGAGCTGAATTAATCAAAGGTATAAGACCATGTTAATTCTGTTTCATAAAATAATGATTTTTACAGGGATGGATTTTTATACGGACAAATAGGGAGAAAAAGATACCTACGTATGTGGATAGCACCTTTTTTTGTGTGTTCATTTTCTATAAAATTAGTTTTGCAGAAATAATTGATAAGTTATAATTTTAGACTAGTTCCCAAGTCCACCTAATGGACTTAGGATAAGGGTCCATCTGAGGGGAAAAAACACAGCCCTTTTTCACATAAAACAAAACTACATTCCATCTTGTCTAGGTGACTGAGAATTGGATCTTAGGAAAATGAAAACTGAAATATGATTTTTACRCAGAGCATTGTGTGCATGGCATAATCTACTATCCTGAAAATGCCTCCTTAGCAGTAAAAGTGCGGTGAGCAAATTCCTGGCCTTTTTCCACGGCCTGACCATAGAATTGTTGTAATGCGGCCAGTTCTATTGGGCTTGACATAAATCTGGTGTTTTTCTTAAAGCTTCATTTTTTTGGATCCTGCAATAAGATGCAAGTTTCACCTTTCTTTTGATTTTCCTTGGGAAAAAATAAAAGCTAAAAATTGGGATCTGTGAAGGTTCAAAACACCAGAAGCCATAAAAAAAAAAGCCAAAGGCTATCATGATCTAGAAATATGGTGGTTTAAGTTTGCCTCATGACTTTCTAAGGCATGATCCATGTATTTTCAGTCCTTCGTGTTGGCAATATTTTTCTCCACCAGAAGAATTAATAACAAATACTATAATCAAAGCACGGATATTTCATTCAGAAACAACATAAGTTATGCTATTCCACTTCAAAAAATGCCAAAAAATTATATCACATTACCAAAATGAGTTATCATTTCTTGTCACCCAGACTGACATTATAGAGAATTCTTTGCATAGTAAACGAATTAAGCAAATTCAGATGCCCACTAATGCATTAATAATGGTATAAAATATTATTCCATTTAGACCATTTCCCTTTCCATATAAGAAAAGTTCTGTTGCTCATGGATTAACAGTATGGGCAATTAGACTGCTCTTTAGTGTAATGAATCCTTCCTATCTATCTGCTGAAAATCACAGAAGACTCTTGAGACTGCTTTTGCATATCTGCAGATCCTTGCCTTCCCCAATATTTTTGTCCTTTTTGTGTGCTTGGGGGAATATGAGCACAAGATGTGGGAATAACTAGGATTCTCTTAAGGTAAGAGAATGCTCTTAGTTGCTAGCTGGGYTCACTTTGGAGGCTATACTTTCAGATACCATGCATCTGCTGAATGTCCTCTTCTGTGTAACCAAAACATCTCTGTCCTAGTCCAACAAATGCCACAGTTATAGCTACTTCTGACCCTATCACTTCATCAACTGACAGATGAAAACCACCCATGATAGTAGTTTTTCAGGACTTTATCCAAATCCTCCACCTAGCAGCAGAAAACAAACCAATGATGATGGTGACGGTGTGACCAGGGAGCTGGTGTGCCACGCGATATATCATGGCTCCCAGAGGCTCACCAGATACATGCGCAGATACTCTGAGTGTGGAATTCCTGTCAGTGGCCATGCAGACCAACCCTGAGAACTTCTTTGCAAGGGAGACACACTGCTGGATCACTGTGAAGACTTACAGACCTGCAAGGGCCTACAGGCATGCAGTGGGGCCAAAGATAAGGCCAGGATCCCATCTGAATCATTGAGATAGTGAATTCTAGAAAAAGGGAGAAAATCTTGAACTTCAGAGCAAAAGAACTGAATCTGCTGAATATACATAGGGAATTTTTATTTCTCAGATAACTTTGCCCTGGAGCCTACCATGTATAAAACTGAATCTCCCCTCTAAGATTATCTTTGGAGAGCCTACCTGACCCACAGTCACCCAAGAACGCACCATCTGCTGATGTCACCACCACGACAGGCACTGCAGAAGAGGTTGAAACACCATTGCCTAAAGCCCTAAGTTTCCTAAATTATTCCTAGGAGGTTTTAAAATGCAGATATTTTATCTGGATGTTAATTCCATTCCCTCATACAAGCTAAAAAAATTGATGAGTGGTTGTTTAGGAAATTTCATCTGAGGATTATTTAAACATTCTCCAGGCACCAACAAACATGAAACTTTTTAAATCATCAAAATTTTAAATAAATAAATTATTTAAATTCCTAAGTTATGAAAAACTCTACATAAAATTTAACAAAATTAATTCCTTAAATTCTCATAACTGGTAGAATTTTTTGAAATAATTTTGTATGCTACATTTTCAATATTCTGCTGAAAACAGTAGAAAGCAGATCTACAGACTACAAGTTCCTGATAAGTTCCTTTTCTGTACTAGCCACTCAGCTATATCATCTTTTTTTAAAACAGAACATCTTCAAAATGCATAAATAAACAACTACATGTCTTTGTCTTTCAGTCAAGTTGCATTTAGTTTTCAGTACCTCTTATACTACACAATATCTCTATGAATTTTGTGTGCAAAGGATATAATAAATTAAATTATGGTGAGAGGCATCTAGTGTTGAAAGGCAAAGCAGGAGACAAGCAAACTGAAAGCTGTGCTAACCATCCCTCTTTTAGTGTACACCTAGATCTGACTGCACTCGGTGAAACATTTTCCTCTGGAAAAATGTTGATGTGACCAAACTGAAACTGATTTTAATGGAAACACTCCTGTATCACAACATTTTACTTAGGAAATAGTAAATACCCAACAAATTCAAAAAAAGCAACAAAAACACAGACATCTGAAATATTCCATTTTAAGTTTCTCAAAATAAAACCTTTTCTCTTTTCATTTCAAAATTAATTTTCATTTCTACTTTATTTTTGCTATCACACATCAGAATAAAGATAATAATAATAAGAAGAGATAAAATCAGCCACATCAGGCAACCCTTAATGACCAGAAGATCAATTTAAAAAAAAGCATGGAAAGTAAAAACCAGGAAATACGTCCCTGAGTGAGAACATAAGGACATAGACCAGTATTACAAAGGTAATAAAATAGCACAATAACTTACAATTAATAAAGGATAAAAGGATGAAGTTTAGAAAAATTCTTCAAACAGGTTTAAAAATATAGTAATGGCTGAAGGAAGTGTTCATTGGCTTTTTGTTTTAGTCTTCACAAAATTCATTGTAATCTGATGCTTAACACAGCTAATCCTAACAACAAAGTGGTAGAAGCATAAGACAGTAGAAAATTAGTAGGCTAAATAAAACAATAACAAGTTTAATGTATTAAGCTATCGCTGATTAAATTTATTCTTGAATTCCTATGGGCCTAACAGAAGGTTGTTGTCATTGGTGAATTCCACAGAGGCCTTTCAAGAGTAATTCAATGTCTTTATTAACAGAGTAAATTGCACCTAAAATTTGCATTGTGAGATTCTGGGACTGAAATCCAAAAAGCCATGAAATGATAAATGAGTCTAAAACACGAAAGAGGAAATTCAATGCAGATCATTGCAAAGGAAATACAGTGAGGAATAAACAATCAATCAGCCTAATAAAAAAAAATCTGAAAAAGGGAATAAATAAAGGGGAAATATTTCTAAGCATTAACAAAAGGTGAATGGGGGTTAGCAAAGACCACAGAAAATGTGTGTCAATACAATGATGCTCTTGTAAAATTAAATGAATAAAACACAAATGTGGTTCTGTAACACAGGAGTGGAAGTGTCTTAATTCAGTTATGTGTCACAAATAATTATCTTGCTCTGCTCAGCGCAAGTGAGGCCTCACCTACAATATTGTTTGCAGTATTGGGCTCTGCACCTAAAAGTATGAAGTGCTTTAAAATACAGAAGAATTCAAAAAAAGATCAGTTTAGAAATTTAGAAAACATGAACTCTTAGAAAAAAATTGACTGAACTTGGATTTGGCTAGTCTGGAAAAGAGCCTGAACAGTGAGAATACAATGCTTGAAAATGTAACTGGTTGTTACAAAGAGGATAGTAGTCAACTATTATCCAAGTTTACCACTGTAGGGCAAAAAACTAAGCAGCATAATTTTCAGGAAGAAAGACTGGGATCTTTGAAAGCAGGACAGATAAACAGTGGCCAGAAATACTGTAGAAATAATTGGTCCTGCCTCAGATAAGAGGAGTGGGATATCTGACATCTTAAGATCCTATTCCATTCTGATACTTCTTCTATGATACTACTGATAAGATGTAATATTATTATCACATTACATCTAATCTTGAGCACTGGAATGGAACCTTAAGATCTTATCAAGCAAAGTGTTTTGAAAATTGTTCTGGGGGGATACCTGTATGCAGAAAGAAGTTATATTAATTTCATTCCATTTCAGGAAGAAAAATAAATAAATTGAAGAATTATTGATTAAAGAACAATATATTTTCTGGCATTCTAAAATGGAGAATAGGAAGCTCTACAAGACATGACTTTATTTGAAAAGCAGAAAACAAAGACAAAGAACTCCCAGAAACAACAACCGATACGTATGGATGCTTCTGAATATCCCACTAATCTTCTCTCCTCAAATCTTACCTTTTAAGTGTTAAAGCACAGAAAGTTGATCTTTTCTGTTCTTGTCTGGTTATTCTCTGTCCTATATCTGAGGAAACTGACTTGTAGGAATTTGCAGCATAGAGCATTTTGTAAAATTGTGGGCTCCGTACGTGCACTGGCGAAGCACAAGGATGGTTTTTACTTCCCTGCCTCTTCCATATCAAGGTGCTCTGGTATTATTCCAGCTACCCATCCTACCTCATACATAACATCACTTTTGGTACTGTGTAGAAGGAACTGAAAAAGAGAGCTGCTGCTGTGCACTGAAGTATCCTTAATGCTTCACTGTTACCACCAGTGGAGTCTACGGAATCATTTTTCCAGTGATAAATATAAATTTTTCCTGGCTCTGTGTGGTTGGCAAGGTGGAAAAATATACTCTAAGAGTACTCACATTTCACTTTTCCACTTTCYATATCCCTTCCCCGTATCCTGACGATGAAGCTGGTTTTGGCTACAGTTTAACTGGCAGCCAGGTGAAATTCCTCTTGGTAAGGCATCCGTCTGCTGCACTGTAGATTTCCAATGAGCTGTGTGATATGTTACGAAATGACACGTAAGAATTCCCCAGCTACTTGTGCTTGTAGACCTCCTGGCCATGTGCAAATGAATTATGTTACTCAGACTAATGATGCTAATGCATTTTTATCACATATGAGATGTGCAAAAAGAATTGAAAAAAAATGTAAATAGAACATCCCTTCAGCTCCCTCAGTATGTATAGTGATAATAACTATTACAGGGAGACTGCATTCATCCATCTCATGATTAGAGCAGGGGAATGGTCCTGTGATTTTCTGAATTTTGTTTGTCACTTAGTCATTTATTTGCAGTGTGACTTGAACAATTTTCTAGATCTGTTCTCAGATTCCTTCTACCTATCTTTACTAGAAGTTTATTTTGTCATAAAGATAGGTTTCATATCCTAAACACTGAACAATACAAGACATTTCAACCTGGTTTATTCTTAGCTTATTCTAAAAGGAACGGCATTTAGAAAAATCCAGCTCCAAATTCTGAATATATCCAAAGTCAGGGACCATTAGGTTTATGGATTTCATTTAAGACAATTCATAATTTCACTTAGAGTGTCATACTATCAAAGCATCCAAAAATATCAGCTATAACATACTGGACAATTACAATACAATATTTACAATCCTCCTGGTACTAAGGTATATCCTTTTCCTATCTTTATTATTCTATTTCTTCATCCTGAAAGTGCTCTGGAGGTGAAGTTCCTGGCTGTATCACCCAAAGGCTCTGAATATACTTACCAAATATCTTGAGATATAGAAATGAAAGGAATTATGCATATTGTTTTCAGGAATGTCAGATGAATGGACAGTGGACTGTATCCATATACAAATATCTCATATGTCTTTGGACTTGTTCACATGCTCAGAATTCACTAAACACGACCAAGCCGAGCCAGCAGGACCAAATAGCACTGTGAAGACCAATTAGCATCACTTTAGAATCAGGTTTGCTAGTTTCCTCACCTGCTGTGAAGCTCACTGTCATAGGTGCAATGCTAGGTGGACATAACTGTATTGTTTCTAAACCTGAGCTGCCCTGCATGAAGCCAGCTTTAAGAGCTACCATGTATTGGGCTGCAGCTAGGATAGTTAAAATCTCCATTTAACATCAAGCAGGGGTATATTTAAGTATATATATATTTTTTAATAACTCTTGCTGGATAGGTCCTTCATCAAATGACAGGATATTAAATCAGACACTTCAGATAAAATGAGATTTGGCATAGAAGAAAAAAAAAATTCTTTGAAAATAGGAAAAAAAATCATGTGGGTAAGATGGGATTTTCAAAAGCACGGAGTGTAGGTCTCCGATTGCCCTGAAGTAAATATTAAAATATTCAATGACTTCTACTGGAGCAGATTAAGTACAATGCTGATCACATTTGTAAATCCCACTCATAAGTATTTTTATATATCTGAGAAAAAAGAAACATAGTGTGTTAATGACTATTCAGTTATTCTAGGATTTCCTCACATTTTATTTGCAAAATATATGTGTACATCTATCCTATACAGTATTGGCTACACCCAGCTTACTTGCCTGGTGCTTGATAGCAATATAATTTAAATGATGACCAAATAGGTAATAAAACATTTTTAAGCACTTAACATGCTTTTTAATAAATTTCTGTTCTATTTGGAAAAATGCATTTTTTTAAAAAAATGTTTCCAGCAATTCCTTTAAGCTAAAATCCTTCTAGAGTAAATATTGCTGAATCACACAGTGATTTTCTAGGGCGGACAGTCAGGGAGTGCTTACATATTCCTCACTGACAAAACTATAATGAAAAGCACAAAAAGCATGCAAGGCAAAAATTCACTAAGAACTACAAAAAATACAAATTCAAACACTATAGATGAGGTGATGTTGAACTATATATTTCACCTACCTCACCTGCAGCACAGAAAACTGTTTAAAAGATGCTTATTGACATAGCTGGCAGGCCAGTATTAATAATAATAGTACTTTGCATATTATTATTGTTTACAATGTGTTAGTTAAGTATATGGTATAGACATAAGTGTAGATACAGCCCCTGAGAGTTTAGCTTTAATTATGCTGAATGGCAAGCTCAGATTTAACAGTTCAAAATAGAATGGATGTGATGTGAAGTGGCAAGGAAGTACCACCAAAAGAATCAGGATACTTTTCAGCAAGGACAGGGAAGGATGCAGGTGATGCCCTCCACCTCCATGGCAACAGAGCTGAGGTAAAAATGTATTGCACGTTCTGTCCAGGATACCTGTGTAATAAACTTCCTTTATATCAAGTTAATTAATCCCACGTGCGAATAATTTATTTTATCACGTAAGAAGCAGAAGTGAAATAGGAGGAGGACAAACTGTTGCACCTTCAGCTAATGCTGGTGGAATATGGGTCACAAAGCCAATCACATCCTGGGCAGAGAAAATTGCTGTCATAAATAATAATCCATTCAATGCCCCTCACACAGGAAATTTGAAAGTCTCACAGAATGTCAATAAACTAATTGAGTTTGAACAAAAACAGGGTGAAATTTCAATAGAAAACTGCAGACAGAACTAGACAGGATCTAATTATAAGGTTTTAATGGGAATATGAATCTGATTAACTGCAGTGTAACAAATATTAAACCCAAAGCATCAACTAAGAGAGTCTTCTGAAACTTTTTTACTGATTGGGAAGTTAGAGGGCAAAACAAGGAGAGACTGAATAAAAATAATAAAATAACATAAACCAAAAATCAAACATGAGAATTGTAACATCAGAGCAGACTGACACTGCACCTACTCTACTGTCCTGTCCCTGAAGAATACATAGGACAACCCTTTTTCTTCACAGATCTTATTTTGGTCTGCAGAGGATACCTCTCTGCAAGGCCAAGAACACACAGAGAGTGAGAACTGCATGTGTCAGCGAAAAAGCAGACACGCAAAGCATTAGGACTAGATCAACATGCAATTTGGTCCATCTCCTCCAGCGTAATCAGCTGCTACCACCAAAGTATCTAGAGCTGCGTCATCTGTAGAGTCTCTAACGCGATGTCTCCAAAGCATCTGCTGCTGCCGCAGTCGAACACAGCAGGATTTCTAGGCCTGGGCTGTAGTTCTGCGTTATGATGCAGGAGTACGACTCCCCTTGACAAAACATTTGATATGACCCACATTAATTTTTTTCTTGCCAGTCCTACTTTTGCAAATACTAAGGTGCATTACAAGAAAAATTTTAATGCCTCTGTAGAAGGATTTTTCAAAATGTGGCGTTACACTAAATGAACCTTTGTCTTTTCCACTCATTCCACTTTTCCATTACTCCTATATCACAAAAATAGAACTTTTTATTTACAATTAAATACTGTATAGAAAGTTGAAAAATTATACTAAATATAAACTTGTGGTCCATACATTTAATTGACTGTAAGCCTATTATTATGTGTCATGTAATCATACTATCTTAACCTGACATTCTAGCAGATTGCTTTATTTAATCAAAATGCATATCCATGAAGCCCTGAAAGTGAGAAAACCAAGCATCTATGTTTGACTGGAACCATTCTCAGTGATCTGACATTTAGTGTCCAATTTTGGAATCAGCACTGAACAAAGTCTTTCAGGTTGGTAATCTCTTGTCACTGTGGTGCAGTTATAAGGCACAATATGAAAGATTTGACAATCTGTATTACTTCTTTCAAAAGCAGGCAACACTTGTTAAAAGAAAATCTGACAATATAAGGAGTAGTAGTGGTTGTATCTTGCTCATATTTCAAACAAAATTTTATAATCCTATTTTTTTACCTGAGAGATTATTTTTAATGTCCTGCTCTAAAATGCTATAGAGTTGTTTATCATCTTTCAGCTGTTGTGTTTCATTGATGGATGAAGTAATTCCTGATTATTAGTTTGGTAAATATTTTGAGAAGAAAGGTATTGAATAAATAGACTATTGTTACATTTAATTTGAAAGGTCATGTAATGCAGCTTCATGAAACTGTATAAATTTGAGGTGAATACCTATGAGGTCATCTGGTCTTTTTCAGCCACAAATAACTTAAATGAATTTTGCATTATTTCTATTGAGTCCCTTGGGAAATTTTTCTGCAGACATAAATTTCAATTATAGAAACTGTACCCTGATGGTTAAACTAAATTTTCCTATACTCAGTTTCATCTCACTCCCCCTCATGTTCTTGGGATTACCCAAGGTACTTAATGTTCTTTTGTAAAAAATAAACCCTTAATTATCTTTTTCTTTTTTCATGCCCAGAAAGACAGAGGTAAGAATAGAGTCTTCCTCAGTCAGGATGAAAAATGAATGGAGAAGAGRAGATAACCAATACACCGACGAGCTCAGTGATTGATTTGAAATGAAGCAATAAACCATCACAAACCACTAATCAGGCAGAAGGCAGGTAGGAAACATTAAAAGCAGGAAATTACAGTCAAATTCTGTTGAGTCTCAGTGCCATCAGGCAGTCTGAAAGGTGCTCCTAAAGGAATATATTTCTTCTACCTAATTGCCCTTCATCTACATGTCACTGTTTACTAGACCTTGATCTGTGTTGCCAGAAGTCAGACACGAAGAAGTTAGGATGTGGGAAACAAGAAGTGGCCAGATTTTTTGTATTCTCCAATCAGTGTTTAACAAGACTACTTGTGTCTAAATTAATGCCCATGCACCTTGTAATCAATTATTTTGATTTTCTATAGAATCATACAAATATCTAGATATTTAACTATCTATCCATCTATTTATCTAATTCATTAGTTCTCACTGTTTACCAGTGCTAAACTGTGAACTCTCTCATGGTAACACTGCAGTTCTGGTTTCATTGAGTTAGAGGTGTATGCTATGGTTTTAGGGCTTTGAAAGTTAGACACAGCTTTATGACTGCTATTCAGAACCCTAACTGCTTTTCCATGTGGGATGTTTTATTAATAGAGTGAAATTATTATTACAAAATATTGTAGGAGGTTCTATAACATATTGTCTCTCTGTAAGAAGTCCCRAGTTTCCAATTTTCTTTGGCCTTCACGTAACATTACAAGTATTATCTAATTTTTAGTCCTATCCCCATTACCTAGATCTCTTTAGGCTTTGCTGTTTGCCAGGTTTCTCTCTTATATTGAATATTTAAGTTTTGTCTCATTTCTCTGTAAGTCTATTACACTGCATTTTTCCAGGGTGAGTTAAGTATCTTAATTCAGTTAAGTGGTCCCACTGAGGACAACAATCATATTTTCAAAAGACCTCAAGTCTCACATAGGTATCAACATGAATGGTCTAGATTTTCCAAAGTACTCATTGTGCCTAAGTCTGCAGTGATCTTCTTAGCGGAACTTGAGACTTTTTGATAACCAGGTCTTAAGTAACCACAATTTTTAAATCACTCTCTTCTCTACCCTGACCAATTTATTCCAGAGATTTTTCTGTCCCCTAAATTCTGACTTGATATGTATGTGCAATGCCACAAAATCAGTCTTGAATCATGTGCTTTACCATATAATTTACTCCCTTTTCAAACATGAAATTAATGTACTAAATAATTCTGACTGCAAATCAGTGCTTTAATCTCTCTTTTTAGCTTGAAGCTCTACTGCATGCTCTATCTCTATTTCTGTCCATGGAGCTGTGGCTCATTTTCAGTCCAAGGCTAAAGCTCCTCTATCAAGTTGGCCACAAGCCGTTTTTAACTTCAGTCCTTCTAATGCCAACTGCTACGACAGTTTCCTAAATATCCCAGTGTTTTCTTATTGCTCAGCATATCTTAAATTAGAATTTTTACCAGTCACCCAAATGGAAGCATTGAGAACTAGCAGAGACAGAACCCATCTCAGGCTGCACCTGCTCCTAATGATGTTATTTTATATCAAATAAAGGAATTTGATAAGACTGGATCCAGACCCTGGCATATGTCATTTGATTCACATGATTATTTGCAAAACATTTATTTTTAAAAATCAGGCATGGCCAGCTATAATTAAGGAAGCAGAAACAGCTGCTTTTAGTTTGTTAAGAAATAAAGCACTTAGAAGGTTGTTAAATTTCAGTGGCTGCTCATTGTGAACTTTGTGTTGTTCTGTCACTGTATTATTCCAGGGGCTGTTCTTTAAGTCACAGCAAAGAAGTTTTATGTAACAGTAAAACAAAAATCTAAACAGCCCTGGAAATGTGTGGGTCATGAAAAAGCTTGAGTTCAGCTAGTTCTGCCTCAGCTAAGGCAAATATTTTCTGTGATGTTACACTGACACAAAGCACAGCAAATTCATGACACAGATGACACTAAGTAGCTACAAGGAATGTCAGTCTCCTTCCTGAAGCTGGAATCAAAATGCCCTGTGACCCTAGAGACAAAGGACTTAGGACTCCTGTATTGCCAAATCTTCTCTGGAGCATGGAGGGTAAAACAGGGGCATACTGGGCAAAATGCCAGGAAGAAACCTGTGTTTACAGGTTTACAGATCCAGAATCTTCAGAATTATGTTCATCTAAAATTTTCAGGACAGATTCTGCAAGCCACTGTATTTAGGAGAGAGAAGATCAGTTTAATTTACCATGGTTCACCTGCTTCATCCAAAGTCCTTTCACTTTCAAACTGGGAGAAATAATTATACTAGCATCTTGTATAATACTGTGGTGGAATATCACGTTGCATTGCAGCTCAGGTGACTTAAGTTCCCTTTTTATAGCCAGGTCATGTGAGAACAGCTGTTTGCTTGAGTTTAAGCCTTGGTCTATAACTGTATTACAACCCATGTCCAGTTTACTCATCTATAAATAGATTTCTTGTTATTTGGGCTGGGGACTCAAAGATGGTCATTCTTATCCTATAAACTAATTAAGTAACACCATCCTCAATTTTTTAGCTGAGGAAATTGAGATAGCGATAAAGAGTGTATAGGTTCATGGTTTTCTGTAAAAAGTCGTGGAGTTCAAATTGTGGAGAAGCTGGATCTTGTACCCAACTTCATGTTTAGTAGATGGGGGATAGGTTTTTCCATCACTTATAGCTTCTCCCTACTTTGTGGTATGTGAAACCAAACAAGGTCTCACAAATCAGAATTCCAAGGTGCCTGTGAGAGGCAGAAAGCATTTGATAACTGAATTCTACTTACATACTTATTTGGCATTGGTGATAACTCTTGCCAATTCAATGGCTGAAGCTTCAAGGCAATAGTAATATGCTTTCAACCGGTTTCATCTGTTGACATATAAAGGGTTAACTTAGAAATGCAGTAAATGGTATCAGTCCTTCATTGTGATGTTAAATAATACAGCAGACAAAAATCAATACATATCAATACATTATAATGCATTTTTATAGTGAAATCATTTATTTTGTTTCTAACAGGGGAAATTTCATTTTGGCAAGACAGTCAAGAATCTTCAGAAGAATATATGCAGAAGATAACCAGTCAAGGCAATGGCACTTTATTATTCACCCTCTTCATCTAACCCACAGTGTATCTGAATGCAAGATTTGTCTGTATCATTTAAGATTGCTCAAAGCCCTGGAAATTGCGTGTGGTGACTTTGAACGGAGATACCCTCTAGTGGTTACATTTTCAATATAGAATGGAAATCATTTGCTCCTCAGAATGCAGTATTTACCTAAGAACTAAAGAGATGAAAAAGAGTATTCCTTCTTTTCCTTTGCCTCTGTATCAGCAAAGGGAAATAACCTTGGGTTTCTCTGATATCTGACAAGTTAATTGCATTCCTTCTTTTATCGCTTCAAGTACAACACTGGGAGGCTTTCTAGTCTCTTGGCCCTGTTCTGGACAGATATGACAAAATTTAGTCTCCTAAAATAGATGTAAAATCACCTTTTGGCCTGTTTTCTGTGAAAATATTTTTGACTTCATTTCCTTTGATGTCAATGCAGAGTGGATTGGATATAAATTATTGCAAAAATGTTTTCTATAGTTGGAGCAAAGGGCTTGCATCTGGGGCACTGGATTTTACTCTCAGGTCTATCACTGAATTTAACCTTTGACTAGACATTTAAACATGCCATGCCTCAGTTTGAAATAGGTGTAAAAATGCTTGCTTCATTCACAGCATTTTGATGAACATAGCTTATGTAATTGTTAAATCTGTTAGGCTTGAGCAGAAAGTGAATTACATAAGCAATGTTCATCAAATGCTGTGAATGAAGCAAGTATTATTATGCCCATTTCCAAAAAACAACAAAAAAACAGTTGACACTACTGTCTGTTCAGAGATGAGGCTCTGTGAAAAAAGGTAGCCAGGGATCTTCCTTGCCTTTTTCAAGATGTGTATACTCCTGAGATTGTCAGAGGATCCAATCTATCTCTATCACACAGGCAACCTGGTCTTTCTTACCCTAAGATGCCAGAAGTTATTTCAGCCTCCAGCAATGACTGAGAGAGAGAAAAAAATAGCTGCAATTCTACACCTTCAACTAGCACATTAAAAAGTTATCATAGGATAACAAACACCCACAGGTTATTGAAGTGGTCTATGTACCACTTCAATGCCCTGCAGGCATTGAAGGTAGCGTAAGGTGGCTTAATTAAAATAATTTTCATTTACTTCAGTGTGTTACAAGCACTGTAGACACAATTTGTAACAACCAGCTACTTGTGGCATTTTGTCCATGTGTGAAAATCATGTAAAAACTCCTAATCTACAATTATGGGTGATTCAGAGATATCATCAGGCAGAGACTTCTACAGGGACAGGCTTCAGCCCTTGGTGTAAAGACAGCTTGTGGGGGAGTTCCCACAGCAGCCCTCACATTGCTTTGGCAACCTCTTCTCAGCCTCACTCTTCCCAGGGGTTTCAGGTCTCTTGCTCTTCTAATCCAAATCTAACTTTTTTGTCTGGGTAAATGTTGGGGGGCTGTGTCTAAGGCTCAGTCTTCAGTTAGGTGTAGGCTTAGGATTAGAGTTTAGGTTAGGGCTGAGAGACAGAAAGCCAAGATCTCCATCTGGAGTAGGGCTGGAAAGGGGCTGCCAGAGGACAGGTCCCTTTGCAGCCTACCCCTTCCTTTGGCATGCCATTTCCAGCTCCAATCCAGCTGGACCTCTGGGCTTTCTGTTGTTCTCAGCCGTAACCCTACCACTAACCCTAACTCTAACCCCAGCGATGAGGACACTGAATTTCATTCTGCAGTTCTTGGGCACGAGTTATTCGCCAGGCTATGCTGTGCATTATGATAGTACCAGTCGCCTCTCCTCTGACAGCTCTATTTTTATACTGAGGTCCATAATCAGTCCACTCAAAGGGAGAGATGTTGACATCTATTCTGAAGGAAAAATCTGGGTTCTGGATCTTATGAAAACAGAGATTTCCTATTGCTCCTGGACTGGATTTAGCATTTTTTATTGGCTATCTTTAGGCTTTTCCCACTTCGTGTGTGTGCAGGGAGAGGGTGACTGAGGAAGGCAGATTGCACTGTGACTCAAAGGTAGATGTCTCCCCGCATGCATTGTAAAGGAAGCCAAGGTTGGTCATTCAGGATTTGGGAGAGCAGTTGCTTCATAAATTTTTGTCATTTTAGTTGCTCATAATGTATCCTTCAATGTTTCATCAAAATAATCCATTTTTCAGGGTTATTATGAAGCTTCTTTTATTCCCAGAAAGAATTATGACTTTTGGGAAAATTTTCAGTTTTTTTCTATTTCTCTTTTTTCCCATTTGTCATCACAAAAGTGTCACCAGAGAACATTAGTACAGTAATAGTTCAAGGAATGGCAGAAACATCATTAGTACCCAACTTGTCTATTAAGAAAGAACTCAGAATTGCTAATTATTCCCGATCAAAATTGTTATTAAAATTAATCTACTTGGTTTCCCACTGCCTTGAAAATTTCAGGTCCACCCACCCACCCAGTCTTTCTTTCTTTCTTTCTTTCTTTTATTCCATAATGGAAATAAGCTGTTGGATATGTATGGCTGATTTCATTTATTGTTGATTCAGAGTAAGAATCTGGTACACTTAATCTGTAAGTAGTCCCAGAAGTCAAAATATAGGGAGTAAATGTATAGTAAAGATTTCCAAAGAAACATAATCCCAAAATACGTTGGCCCTGACTCTTATTTACATAAAGGCCCCTTTACACATTCTGGCAGCAGCAAAGAACCCTAAAGTGTATTTAAATGTAATTTATGCCCACTCTAAGACTTTTTATGCTGCCAGAACTGTGTAAATGAAAATCAGGTCCATTATGGCTAAGCTTTTTTTTTTTTTCTTTCAACTGTTACATGGTATATAGCTATAAAAGCAATTCTTTATATCTTTGTAACTCCTACACTATCCTTTCCAAAGATATTAATCAATGCCAACAAAATGAATCCAGGATTTAAAAGCCAAATAATTTTTGGAGTTAAAATAAGGAAGAAAAGTTAGGATTATTGTGTTTTGTGTATAATAAAAACTCGGTACATTTTATGAAATACAATCAATTTAAAATGCCGCCTTTGATTTTTCCTTTAGTCTTCTGAGAAGCTATGATGGAGCATGTTAAATATCAGGGAGATTGCTTTTGGAGGGGGAGGAAAGAAGGACTGGCTGAAAGACGGCTGGCAAAAAAACAAACCTGTGACCGTTCTTAACTGTGGAGTGGTTATGGCTGTTTTATAATGAAAAATGAAAATCATGGAAAGAGCTATGTTAAGTAGCATGTATAGGATGGGTGTTCATTTCTCTTGAAGAAAATATTTTATAGGGCAAATTTTTAAGGAATCTTTTGGATTTGCTCTGATAGCACATGCTTAAAGCTCTGTGGAACAGAGAGGCCAGGGAATTGCATCCAAAATGTAATAACTTTGGCCCTTAGAGT
Organism: Apteryx rowi; assembly: GCF_003343035.1. NCBI lineage: Eukaryota > Metazoa > Chordata > Aves > Apterygiformes > Apterygidae > Apteryx > Apteryx rowi. Next base: position 746,362 of record NW_020448741.1, read on the forward strand.
TAATTGCGGTTAAGTAACAACATTTCTATTTGACTGCAGCCCAGTTCTTGGGCAAGTTGCACATAGCTTGAGTTCAGGGATATGTACTGTCTCCTCTGAGAGTCTTTTCTCCAGACCTTCTCTTACCTGCAGTTCTGGGCCTTTGCCTTACCCCATTTTTAATTTGTTTTTCCTTACTTTTATGCCAAGATTCCAATGGATTCCAGCCTTTTCCTCTGCAGTAAAATACTCTTCATTCCCAGTGGAACCTAAAGCCATAGAAAACAGAAGAGAGCTTAATTCTTAAAGGAGAAACTTTTTTTTTTTTTTCTGAATTAATTTGTCACTGAAGACATTAGGTTCCAAGCCTGTGATGTCCTGAAATTTTCCTGTTATTATCTGAAACCTATAGAAACTGAAAGCCTTCAGTGCTCTTTGGCAGTGTGCTCATACTTTGAGATGACTTCAATCAACTCCTCAAGCGCTGGCAGTAAAGCAGTATGTCCTGTTGGTAACCTTGATTTGTAACCCTGTTGCAAAGAGCACAAAATTCTGGCTCTGCCTCCTCTTCCTCTTTTATCCACTATTCCTGTCTTAACTTTTGCTTACCCCCCAATTGCCCATTATTGCTAAGATGCCTGTGGATGTACTACGTAGCTAATGAACTCCCTGTTCTGGCAAGGACTCTTTTGGGACAGCTAACTGCTCATGAACACCAGCCAGGTTTGAACAAAAAGGAAAGTTTTCTCCAGCCACTGAAGTGGACAATATAGTTTCCTGGACTCAAGTATAAGGAAAGTAAGCACCTTGGCTGTTTAAACTGTTGGTGGTTTGTGTTTGTGTCTTTGACCAGTGAAGGATAAAGTAAAACTTAGATTCTTAATCCCATTACCCTTCTTGGATTTTCTTCTGACATTATTGTTAGAGATCTCACAGCAGTGAGTGAAAATTTGATGCTGCCAACTATCACGAAAAGAGTGTGGAAACTTTGCCTCTAAATACAAATGATTTGTATCTTCATAAAGACTTACAGAAAAAGATGTTGAAATGTCTTGGAGGAAAACCAGATGGCAATGTGAAGTGGAGGAGAATGGTAAACAGTCAGCCCAAGATCAAAATATTCAGACATAGTTATAAAAAAAAAAGTAGCTTTATGTATAAATCAGAAACACCTAAAATGTAGGCTCTTCTTCCCCTATCACATAGAGACTTTACTATGGTTTGTGTAATATGAGTCTGTTCTTTTTTATTTTCTGTCTCCCTTTGATTGTTTATCCAAAAGATTTCTTTACTGCTTTCAAAATTCCCATTTCAATTACATTTTAAGTATGTGGATTCCAAAAGAATTTGGATATCAGTAATGGTTGCTATCACTACTGGTCTTTAATCCTCAGAGATAAGCATAAAAACATGACTGGACATGAATTATTTTATTCAATATGGACCCAGTTCTACCCTACCATTCAGCTGGCTGGCTTCAATAATACTTCCAGTTAAGTTTGTAAGACATTTACTTTCAAACAAAGTGGTTTATTTGTCTGTATTTCAAACTTATAATAGTTTGTATGAGGTTTGTATTATCTAAGTACAATACATTACAAGTATTTAAGTAAGATTTGAGTGTAGTTGGCTTGAACCTTATTCCATTTTAATCACCAAGTTGATTCAAACCCACAATGAAAGCTGTTTAACACGTGATGCAGTTGTCCCGAATGAGTGAATGGTTCTCAGTTGTTTTGAATGGCCGGAAGTTCATAATCCCTAATCACTATTACAGTTCTCGCTTTATCTGACAATATTGGTTCTATCTGACAATGAATGGCTGAGGAGACTGGATTCCTACGCTGCTTTAAGGAGGTTCACAAAGTTTTTGGAACTTAGTGAAGTGGTTTAGATAAGCTGAGACTGCTCTTGCTGAATTTTTTCCTGTAAGAAAAACATCCTGGGATAGATTTCCTTATACTTTATTTTTGGCCATTCTGGAAATCATTCAGCAAAACATTTGTCCAGTTTATTAAATATTACATAAGTAAGGTCTGTGTACATAAGAATTTTGAGTGACTGGCTGTCAGAGTCCAGTACTCTCTGACCAGGTTCTTTTAGATATTCCACACATGAAGATTGTAATGCTTAATACAGAAGTTTACTTTGAAGGTATTTGATGTTACATGGGACTTTTGATTTAGCAGAGTGATACAGCAATATACTAAAATCACAATACAAGTGTATACACTTAGCAAAATATAGCAAATGTAATATACAGTTCAACCACAACACCAATGTGATTCCCATTACTGGTCTCTATAATATGCTCACCGTCACAATGCTGGGCGTCACCAGTTGCCAGGAAGGAATATGTAGGTTGAAGCCAGCTCAAGCCCATTGCTCTCTTCGAAATTGTTTTGTTAGTTGTTCAGTTTTTATAYTCTAGGTTGGGCTGAGCCACATACACACTTCCCCCATGCTGGTCTGGCTAACTCAGGGAGACATTCACACTCTTTTGATAAACTCAGAAAGAAACATTTACACCAGTTGATCCACTCAACTGGRATGTAGTCAGCTGATCCACTCAAMATAGCTGCTTATCTAAAACAAAGGTCACCCTCTGGTCCCCTTTGTGTTGAGATAAAGTCAACTTTCTGTGCCAAAGCTGTGGTTAATGAGTGACACCTACATTCTTCCTGAGCTTCATGGGCACCTCGTCCTTGCCCATCTCCTCTGAGCCTTCCCCCATTGTAGGGGTTTATTGGTCAGTCACGCTGATGGAAATAGGATCGTTCTTGTTGATCAGGTCAAGAATTGTCCCTAGTGATACCTGACTCTTTTTTCAGTGAACCTCAAAATGCTTTTACGATGACATTGCAATTATCCCCATTTTTGTACTGACAAAACTGAAGCACAAACAAGGTAATTCATTGCTGTCTGAGTTTTAAAGCTCTGCTCACAGACACGCTCTTGTGCTAAGCACTGCACGCTACACAATCAAGACACACTGCACAACCAAGAGACACAGCCACAGAGGCAACTAATAAATTCAGCCAGACTAAGGAGCACAAAGAAATGGTGAAATTATTGATTAACATGATGAGTGGTGTTCACCCATYATGGCAGCCCACCATCATGGCAGCCTGAGCTTTAAGGTTTCTTGTAGATATCATGGCGCAAAAGAGTTTCCAGTGGAATATAAATGGAAGAACACTGGTTTTGTGAATCTTTACAGAGAATGCTTCCTAAATATGAAGATTAAGCAGGGACAAAGGAAGAAAGCATCTAGCTGAAATCTGAGGRGTGGACACTGAAGTGTCACCCAGGTGAATAGAAGTAAACCCAGAAACTGTCAGGTCTTTAGATTTCATCCTTGCTTCAAATCCATTAAGCCACATTGCAGAACAATCTCTAGATCTTTGTACAGGAAAAAAACAGAAATAACCAGCAGACCCGCCAGGGCAATGCCTTAGTTAATGAAGGCTTTCTTCCGTTTCAGTGACGTAGTATACATCACAGCTAATATAAAAGGAGCTATGAAAGTCTGGGAATATCAGCAGGGTGAGAATCAGAATGTTTAAGACTGAGTGTGAACCCAAAGCAGCCTGTTTATTGCTCAGCATTACTTATCATCAGTAGCTTTCTAGACAGATATTCAAAACCAGATGACATTGCACTGTATCCAGGGCAAAATTACAGGACTGCAAGCATAGACAATATGATGTTACCAAAAAAACCCCAACCAACCAAACAAAAAAACCCACAAAACCAAACAAAACCTTCTTTTAAAGGCACAAAAGTAATTGGTGTAACAGTTTTAGTGCTCTAGAAGGGAACTTACTTACTTAGCAGGACAGGTGAACTCAACCCAAACCATACAATAGTTTTGTCAGATTACATTGTTCACAATGTGTTTGTTCTGACACTAAAATTGAATGTTGTCACTTACACCAGCAGATAATATTCCTTCAAAGCACACATAGGTTCCAGGAGAACAAGGTTTCTTCCTTGCCATTAAGAGGAGAATGAAGACAGGATCTGAATATTTAAGAGCACAAGCTTTTACAAGTTAAGCTAAAATAATACAAGTCTTACCTGAACTAAACTGAAGCCGGTAGGCTACATAACAGTTTAGACCCTGAGTCTCTCCCCACTCTGGAAGCCCTCTGCTAGCTCTCTGCAAGCCAGACCTGTGCAGAGAGGGAGCCACTGCAGAGGGGAGGGCCTGCGAATCCATCCTGCAGCCAGGAGGAGGACGAGGAAAACTGCTGCATGCAGGAGCAAGTCCACTAATCTTCTGGCTTGCTGTTCCAAGCTGATGAAAGGCTTTGAAGGATCTGAGCCCACTCAGCATTGCTTTGGAGAGCTGAAGACTCGTTACCTCCAACTACAAATGCACCATTTTATCAGGGCAAAGACCCTTTGTGATATTGAGCAGAACCAGAAATCGGGTCCCTTATAACAATGTTTACATATTTCCTACAAGGCTTGTTTCCCCTTGTAAACGCACATCTCATTTTCCCTGATGCATGACATCACAGATCTTCATAAACATCTTTCTTTTACTCTTGTCCAGGTGTCGGTGTTCACCTGAGTCAATATATCTAACACAATTAATTGAAATAAATCTATAGATTTTGAACACCTGCGGCTTTGTGGAAAAAAAAAATGCTTTATGGACACAGATCTATTGTCACCCCCCTCACAGTCACATTTTTACCTGCACACATAAACACACAGACACTCATCGTACATGACTCTGCAGCCATTCTCAATAGTCTTCATTTCACTTTAAACCACCTGTCAAAACAGCCATTTAATTAGGTTAAGCTGTCTGGCTTTGTGAAAAGGTTTTACTGTACTCTGTTGTCCTTGCTCTAAAATTAATAGTTTGATGAACTTCTAAGAGGGATAGGTTTTTGCACTTGTGAAAGTCAAATTAAAGCCACCTTTGCCAAACAGGATTAAAAAAAAAAAAMAAACTTGGTGTTTGAAACTTTGAAAGTAGCACTTCATTTCTTATAATCTTTTTCTAGTGCCAAAGTACAAATTATGTAAAGAAATGAAACTGCAGCTGCAAGGAAGCCAAAATTGTAACATGTAGCACATGTCACCCTTGCAGTTGGTAGGGCAGTTGCAAGATAATGAAGAGATCAAATGACTTGCACTCTRCTCTGCACAACCTATTTACAGGCCAAGTCACTGAGGAAGACTGAGAGACCCTGTGCTTTACTGTGATCTCACTTGAACTTGGCTAAATGAGAGACCTGATTCTTGTGATCGTCAAGGTAACTTTGTGCTGGCCTTGTGAATCACAAGCTCCCTGAATACTAGCTTAGCTGGGAAATGAAAATACTCTAGTGATACTGAACCATGAAAGTAGCCTTTTTGTCAAGTGACAGTGCTCAACACAAGGCTGTCTAGGAAGAAGGGAGTAGGGGTAGGCTGTGATTACATCCTGGTAACTTCTAGGGAATACAGAATACTACCTCCAGAGATAAGCTTATCTCAGTGGGAGCAAAAACGTCAAAATTCCCACTTTATTGATTCTAACTTGATCTGTCTGGGTTTCCTTCAGGCTTGTGAGGTTTTTGAGTAGAATTGGAGAAAAGGTTCCATTTATTATGGTAGTTAATACTGATGTCACTTGCTAATATTTTTATTACAGTATTATGTTGAGAGTCTACTTAGAATGTGGGCCAGGATCTATGAAATTATTAAAAAATTAACATGATCACTGAGGATCCTACAATCTATTTAATAAACAGATAAGAAAGGAAGAGAAAGAGATAATCAAGTAAAGATTAATTGACTATGCACATACAGATTTTTTTTTTTTCATTTTGTACTAACTGATTACTTGTATGCATTGACTGGTCAGATTTTGGCTGATTTATTTAATTTTATTGTAACTCTGTGGTCAAAAAATTTGTTTCATATGAATGATAGCACCTACAGTGCCTTGGTGGATAGGCACTTGTCTAAATCCATTTTCAAAAAAAAAGATTACAATTGCCAATAATTCATCCTCTGATAGTTACCCATGCTTTTTTCTTGGAAAAAATCCCATTTTTATTCATAATTCTACTTAGCTGATATCAGTTTTATGAATTCAAGTAGAGTTTTACTGCAACAAAGTTGATCTCACTGCTATTAGGCATTTACTTGCTTGTTTTATTTGCTGAGAAAATGGCTGAATCCTTTCTGCTTTGCAAAGTCTTATTTATGGACTACTATGCTAGGACTTCTTGATGTTTTTTGTCTGTTTTATCTGATCTTATTAAGATGATAAAATGTCACATTTTGATACACTATCCAAGAGGGCCTTGCAGAAAGGGAATTTCATGTGAACACACACACATCATGCTCCTAGGCATATGCTACTGTAGTTTGTGTCAGGTCTGATGCTTGTGTCAGGCCTGATGACCACACAGCTACAGGGTAAGTTGGTCTAGTGAGCTGATTTGATGGACAGACATATCCCAAAAATGAATAGTTCTGGTATGGCCATGGAGAAGCGTGCCCTCAAAATTGACTTTGATTCCTGCAAATCTTTCTAAAATTGCATGAGAATCTGTATGATACCTCCTGTGCGGAAGACATAGCCCTTTCCCTGCAGCATCATTTCCTAAAGGAACAGTGAAAGCACCAACTGCTGCTCTCCTTGACCTGACCTGCCAGCACATAGTACATTGAACACACTAGCCACAGGGGAGAGGTCCTTCAGCTGGTCGCACTTCTGTCCTGTACTTTTCTATCCATGTGCACAGCACCCAAGGTCAACAAGTTTAAATTCAAGATCCTCAAGTTCCTGTCCTGGATTCTCCAGGCAGCTAGCTTTTGGACACTCATTCTCTGGTCATATATCTGGCTTTACTGTTATACTTCAAAAAGTGATACCATTTAGTGACACCACTTCTGTTATTTCCTCACTACTCCATTGCAGCACTCTAGTTTCAAAGTAAGCAGTGTATTTCTAACATCATCTTGTATGAGAGGTTTAATAAGTTCATCTTACTTTCAGACTGGGGTTGGATTTTGATTTGGTTTCCTTTCAGAAATTGAGAACTGTGCTGGAAAGAATAAACAAGACAGGGATTTGTTAGAACGCTTTTCTAATATACTCCATTCTCAGCAGCTCAACTCATCACACAGAGAGTGACCAAGAACCCATGTCCTAGAGGCATTTTCTGTTCTGGATTCTGATAGGGGTAATGCACTACTTACCTAACAGTGCATGAATATAAAATAGCAATTCCATTTAATATAGCTGAATTTATGAGAGCAAACAATCCAGTCTGTGCCTGAGCTGCAGAGTGAAACTCAATTTTCTTGTATCCCCTCTTCATTTGCCCAAACAATCAGCCCAGTGGTGCATAACCTCATTCATTTAGTAAAAAGTCTGTGCTGGGTGGTGTGATGACTCAATGTCTTATTCTTGCTATTTTCTTATATCCTGGCAGCTGTTGCACTACTGCTGCTAAAGTTTTAGTTTTGTACTGGTTTATGGTGTGATTGTTAATGCTTGTTCTTCATCAAAAGTGTAATGGATGTGAACAATAATTGCACAGAGTTAAAAGGGGTTAATTGGGCACACAAGCTTCTCTGCAGGTCATCTACTTGGCTACAAAATCCAGTGACACTGCAAAAAGCATCTTGGTAAAAATACAAAGCCTCTATATAACACACAAAGCATACTGACATCATTCTGACAGAGAGAATATTATGCTCAGCCATTATTGCCATGCAGATTTTTTATAAATATCTATAGAGCACTTAATTCATTTTGTTAGGGGTCATTTTTATGATAGTGAAAGACAGAAGGAGAAAAAATTCTCCCCATAAACTCCTTGCTCTTAGAGCATATGACATGTATTTTATAATTCAGTGAATGCAATGAAAAAAGACCGTGTGCTTGCAAGTGCTTGTGACAAAAAGACATGGGGGAAAGAGAGAGAGAGAGAGAAAAAAAAAAGTTTCTGTGAATTTGTTGGATTATCTGTAGATTCTTTTCTCTGTCACACTTCATCCATCTCATTTTCACTTTATAGCTTTGCAGGAAAACAGTGATCAGTGCCTGAAAGTCATAAGGCACAGAACAAACACCTGAACAATGCTATTTATATGTAGCTGTAGCTACTGCTACGTGGGGCGTTTGCCTGGGCATTCAATCTATAAAGGCTCCCTGTCTTGATAACCCTCAATTACTGTGACTGATGGCAACGGGGCAGGTGCTGACACTCCTCCTCACAGAGTGAAAGGCCTCTTGCTATGCATAGGACTGACATTAGTGGACTTTCAGTGGCATCCCTGTGAGTAAAGAACTATGGAATGAGAGGCAAAGATTCAGATTCTGGTCCATGTTATAAACTAAAATGAAGTTCCATCCTTTAGCTTTCTGTGGATCTCAGAAAAAAAGGACATATTGTGTAATGCTACTTAAGGGTTGGAGTGACTTTGAGAAATATAAACATGGTTTCAGGGATCTCAAAGTTAAAGGCATAATAGTACTTGCACTCCTTAGTTGTACAAGAAGTATCTCTATATTATTAAGTTTATAAACAATGCTACATATGATTCTTGKGGGGGAGGGAGCTGATTTCTGTATGCATATGGGTAAGCAGCTGTGGCATGGTTGTTTACTCACACATTCATTTTCCCACCTGAGAGCCAATCAGATGAAGAAGGTACAGACAACATCTGTAATATCTGAAGATAAAATGTGAGTCAAGTCAGTGGATGTGAGTATAAACACAGGAGACAGGACTACACTCTATATACACACTAGAAAGGATTGTTGTGATACAGTTAAAGGAGCTCTGCCTTTATTAAAGAATTTTGCACTAGAGTAAATACCTGCTGCAAACTTCAGCCATTGGTTGAGCTTCAGAGGAACAAAATAAGTTGATGATGATGCTTTTAGAATATTTTCTCATGTATTCTCATTCAAGCACCCCTCTCTGTTTTGATACAAAACATCTGGAGTAGGGATTTGAACCAGAATATTGACATTGACAAAGTTTTGTTGATACAAATTTCCTTAATACACACAAGGCCTTAGTAACTTAGGACTTTTAGTTCCATCCAAGGTAAAATCAGTCAATGTGCTCTTCATKTAGTAATTTAAAATATTATGAAACAAATAAAATGTTGGGCACTTTAACATTATCCACTTGTATGCTGTATATATTTTTTGCTAGAGTAAATTGTGGAATAAATAGTAAGTCACTGGAGGAAGCCCTGCTTGTTTCACCGTATGCTAGAATTTATGTTCGCAGGATTTGGTATATGCCTCAGCAGGGAGATACAACTCATAATAGCAGCCAGCGTCATTTCACACACTTTCTTTAAGCCAGCACTCTTTGAGTATTTTACAAATGATGATTAAAGCTCACATCCTCATTGGTCTAATAACAAAGTATTATCTACCTATCATACAGATGAAGACAACTGATGTTTAAGAGAAAAGTGCAGAGTTTGCACTTTCAGTTCCCTGCTGTAAAAAAGGCAGGCCAAAATAGCTCTGAAGAAATGTTTTTTTAACAGTCCTCCTGGGTATAGCTCCTATTGTATGGTGCAAGCCAATGGTTAATAAAGTAGTTCATGAATGTGCAATGTCTTATTCGGCTGTAGAAATGACGCAGCTCCTCAAACGTACATAGACTGTGATTGTACTGAAATGAAAGTAAAGGGACACGGTCAGCTTGACRTCTAACCAGTTACTAAATATGTATAAAAAACTGGTTCTACAGACATTTACAGGAGGCTGACTGCTTCTTCAAAATTGTATGGAGATTACTTATAGGTAAATCAGATATTTCTGGAGGATTCCTGGCAGGTCATAATCCCAAATTTTTTTCTGCTCTGACCCCTTTGAGGTTCAAAGAGTTTAGATATAGAACCATTTCTTCCTACAGAGAATAGCTGGACTTGTACAAGCATTAAAAGGGTAAAAAGACCTCATGTTCTCATCCTCTTATCCCATACTGCATGCCCACCCAAAGAACAGACGCTATCTGACTGCAGGCGAATATTGTGCCTGGAGGAATAGGGAGGAACCAGAGGAAAAGCAGAAAAAAAGAAGAAGAAGAAGAAGAAAAAAAAAAAATTAAAGTGTTTTCTGTTCTGTTCACCTGCTGGAAAAAATGTTAGGCCTCTGCAGATCTGATCCCCTGACACTGTAAATAGGTAGGATTGTGCATATGTAAACACACTACATTCATCTGATTGTGGAGGCTGTTTCTTATCAACTTTAGGAATCTTCCCTTGAAGTAAAGTTATTTTTATGAATAAGATAATTACCTAGCATTGTTTTATAATATTTTTAACGCATGCTCAAGTCATAACAACAGAGAAAATTTAATCCTCTCTAATATCTGCAATATGCTGGACTTCCTCTGGCACCTTCAGTTCAAATCCTTAAAAATGTCTGTCCTACATAATTGGAAAATTGTAACAAAAACTATTATTCAGTATAACAGTCCTAGCAGTAAACATGGATTAACTGTTAAGATATTCTGGAGAATAAATCTTAGAGATGGCTTTTATCTTTCAGATTTTTCTTTTAGGTGCCAGGTACAAATTCAGAAAAAAATATTGAGAGATGCTGAAATAAGTTAATAGAGAAGATGTAGTTTCTTTTTAGATGTAGTCATCTTTAGGCAAGTATGGCTGGAGTGACTGCATCGTGCCAAGCACTCAGAGGGGCCTCCCAGGGTGTCTGGAACAGAACGGCACAGAAAAGCCTGCCTTGACATATGCTGTGACAAATCACTCTTTCCCTTGGACACTACTATGACGAGTAGGGGTGAGGAAGTAGAGCTTAAAATCTCTGGCACATCCATACCTGAATATATATTTTTAAATGATGAACTCCCAGGGGATTTATCTAGTCCTCTCTGAGTTATCTGTGCAGTGATGTTGACGGGGGCTGCTTACACAGTTACTGCTTATACGGTGAAACTTGTCTGAAGTTCTGGCCCGGAGCACAGGAAGATGTGCTGCTTTTGCAGAGATGGTCTTTAGGTAAAGGTCAGATAAAACCATACAAGAAACCTTGGGGATACTTTAAAGTAGTTCCTTAAGAGAGGGAGCTGTTTACTGGACATAGGACTCTTCACAAAACTTTGATTGTTTTTCATAAAAGTCAGGGTTTAGGTGAGGTGAGTTTTCAGCCGAGGGAATGCAGACTTCTCTGAGYGGTTATTCCACCTCCAGAGGTGCCTTGAGCCAGTGAGTCCTCAGTGTTACAGGCCAGGGGAAAAAAGCCATTAGGCTCCAGCCCAAGATTACTTGCAGATTTAAATAAGCGGAGGGTCTGAATAAAAGTAAAATTAAAGTTCTTGTCATAGACACAAGAGCAGGCGTATAAGATAATAATATGAAAACTCCTCTAGTTATTCCCTTTGTAATATGCAGAAATAATTGGTGTCAGCAGAAGAATGCTGTCACTGGTGCATAAAGGTCCACCTCATGCTCTTCCTGAGCTTTTGGCTGCATGGTGTCTCAGCTGGTAGTGCATCTGTACAGCATTCTCCTGTAATGCAGGAATAGCGTCCTAAAAAATGTTCTCATCTGGGCGTAAATGCGAGCATCTTCCTTTGTATCTATGTGAGCCTTACTTCCAAGCTCCAGTGGAGTTGCAAAGCCCTTCAGAGCCAGGGAAAACAACTCAGTGTGACATTTAAGCAAACTCTGTACTATGCTTGCTTGTACCCTGAGTGGCCAGAGACTAGCCTTTATGCCATTTGTACATTCTGAGTCACTTTTGCCTGCCTTTGAAACTAGCGTCCATAAAACGAAAGATTAATGAGATCATCTGCAGCCATCCCTCACGCAAAAAACATTCATCCTCTCATCATGTTGCCTCTATAGCAGTGACATTTAGCCCACTTCACACAATGCTGTCTGATATTAGAAATTGTGCAGGGTCACTTCCCCCAGCCTCCCTCTCCTAAAACTCTTGCGCCTGCACAAAAGTAAGTGCGATTCAGAACCAGCAGGGATTTTTGAAAATTCATTCCACTGCATAAAGTGCTCAGCCCAAATGCTTACTCAGGGAAAAAGTCAGAAACAATCGTTCTGCTAAAGATCAGCTCTTACCCTTGAAAGAGTTAGTTTCTTCTGGCTGGTAATGAAGCTATTAAAACACTCTTTAACAAGCCACAACAGACCAACAAAATAATTATTCTAAGCAGACTAACTTTCCAAAATTTTTTCCTGATTTTTTTCTCCTTTTTTTTTTTTTCCTGAAAACTGATACTAAATATAACTTCTACACCTGGCATAGAGGGAGGTTTTGTAGAAGAAAGAAAGACAGACAGACAGAGAGATAGAAAGAAAGAGAAAAAAGGAAGCAAGCAAGCAAGCAAGGAAAAGAGGGAAGGAGGAAGGAAAGGAGGGAGGGAGGAAGGAAGGAAAGTAGGAAGGAAGGGAGGGAGGGAGGGGAAGAGAAACTGCACCATCCTACCTACCCAGCAACTCTTGTGTTAAATAATTTATGTCAAAGATAAAGCTGCATTCAGCTAAATGTTCACATAGAGTGTCTATTTTGATTATGAAGGAAACTACCACTCTGCAACTCATAACTCATATAGCTCCTTTTTTCTTAATTAACTATTTACCTAAAAACCATCTGGTAACCTGCCACATGCAATCAACTCACTCTTCAGTTGTTCGTTGCAAATACCTTGTCATTGTGATATCCAAAAGGCCCTTGTTAAAGGGGGAAGGAAATTAATCCACGTCCCGTTGTTCCTCCTTGCGTAAGTCTCTAAGTCCTATGCTTCTTCATCCCTCATCTGGGAATTTCTGTGGTGCAAGACAGAGCATGCATTAAAGAAGAGATTTTTTAATGGATCATTAGCTGGAGATTTCAGCAAAGGAAATATTTTTCTGTGGTCACTGGTGAGCACAATATATATCAAGGGATACGACACAGATGTTTTTACATCCAAGTTATCTTGAGCTCCTACAAAATCCAGTGCTTTAACTGAGAAGCTAAAAAGAGACTAAGTTTAGGGCCTACTATTTAGAGCATTTGCCTTGGTTAAAGAACAGCTGGAAGTTCAAGTTCTAGTCTAAATTCAGACCATGAAAGGGAATTAGGGTCCCTACATGCTCTCTGGTTACCAGCAGTTGTTCTATGGTAACTGTCCTTTGTTTTGGGGGAATGTGCTCTCTCTCTCCCTCTCTCTCTCTCCATTTGAAAACAAAGCAAATAAAAAAGTGCTTGTCCCAAAGAAGAATAGGAAGTATTCCAAAACAATTATCGTTGCACTACAATAAAGCCATATCTCACCCACCACTTCATATTACCCACATCATCAGCAGGCCTGAGGTAGGAAAATACCGTTGCTATGCTAGAGATGAGGATAGATGGTGCAACTTGTCTTTAAGTATTTAGGAGGTCTGTCATTCTAGTAGAAATCAAAAGCACCTTGAATCCAGAGCTGGGGAACTAATCATCAGGGATGTTCTTGAGAAGTGGTAACTCTCATTAAAACAAAGTAGAGGACAAAAAAAATCCTATTTTTTGTTTCCAGATGGAACTTTTACCTATTTTGTACACTGAATGCATGGACTGAACACTCTGCCACTCCTGGTGAGTCTGCAGAGCTCTCTTTTCCTTCCTCCACATTTATGTTCCTTTGCCCCATTCGAAGGAAGCAGTTTGACACACTAAATTAAATAAAAAGTCCATAGATAGCCATGCTGGGCAAAATAGATCAATAAGAAAAGGGGTGKGAGGGAGACCAAAACAGACAAAAGACAACATAAATCCAAGAGTAGCTGGATTTGAAACCTTATTTCTCTCTCTGCATGTGCATGTGACAGACAATAAAACAAATGTAAAGGAAGGCAGTAGCGAGAAAATAGACTGCAAATCTGAAAGTCAGGAGACTGGATAGTAGGGTAGATAGAAAGTAGTGATAAAGCTTTGGGTGGGAATAGTCTCATGATTAGAGACTCTCCTTTCATCTCAGCTCATGTTATAAAATCCAGTGAAATGGATCTTTGTAATTGTAAAGCTGATTGCTGCATTGGTTTGGGGAAAAGGAATACTGTTATTACTGCTGCTCACTCTCTCTCTCTCGTACTCTATCTTGCTCACTCACTAAGTCCGCAGTTGGAATGCAGGAAAAACATTTCTCAGCTAGCATGAGATTATATTTTTTACTAGTTTTTGACATTTCCATGGCCTGTGGTCACAGTGGAATTTTCTCCATAAAGTGATACTATCTCCACAGGAAGAAAACAGAACTGAACAACAGGCTCAGCAAGAAAACATGCTAAACATTGCTGACCACAACCTTATACCAGGAAAGGAGATGAACTGAGACAGCCGACCGAGGGGAACAGGTGGAAGGGGAAGAGACTCCTAACTGGAGTATAAATAGTTTGGTTCATATTCTTTTAAATAGCTTGTGTGACCTCTAGAGGCCTTTGCTCCCTTCTGGGTCCTTGTGTCATAGTCACCTGAACCTATGGATGCAGCATCATATTTACATGGATGTTAGCTTTTTGTTGAGGGACCCCAGTTCATCCAGAGGTTTGGGATAGATCTGACTATGCTTCTTTTCTTAAAACAAACACAGAAAAGATATATTTTTATTATAATAAACATAACAACCTCCCCTCCAAGACAGAATCACAGAATAGTTGAGGTTGGCAGGGATCCCTGGAAATCGTCTAGTCCAGCCCCCTCCTCAGACCAGGGTCAGCTAGAGCAGGTTGCTCAGGGTTGTATCTGGTCAGGTTTTGAATATTTCCAAGGATGGAGACACCACAACCTTTCCAGGCAACCTGTTCCAGTGTTTGACACCCTCATAGTAATTTTTTTTATGCCTAAATAGAATTTATTGTATTTTAGTTTGCCCCCATTGCCTCTTGTCCTTTCACTGTTTGCCACTGACCCAACCTAATGCAAGTTTTTATCAGTAGATAGAAGTAATACGCACAGTAGAGATAGATCAAAATAAAAGGATTAAAAACTCACCTCCCCAACATATTTTTGCAAGGTAAATCTTTCCTGCATTTTTCTCTCAATCCAGCAGCTTTCAGGGTCTCTTTGAGCTGTAACAAACTCTACACAGCCCTCTCTCTGTGTTTGTTTGACTTGGCTGTGTATTTGCTTCCTGCTCCTCCCAGGAGCCTCCTCATCTCCACTTCTCTTGGATGCTCTCAGCTCACCCCTTCTCTCAATCTCCGCTGACCCCTCACGCACTCTGTAGCCTCCCTCACTTCCACATGTACTGTTGCTCTCTAAGAGGCATAATCTCACCCTCGGTCTCCAAAGGGATCCAAAATTTAGCAGCTTGAAAGGTCAAACAGGTGGTCTTCTTCCCTGCTGTTCAGCTACAATTTTTTTAATGGAACATAATATACATAACATACTGCAGAAAATGGACAAATGAACCAGACACCATCCATTACTACTATGTTTGGCAAATGCTAGGTGAGGTCAATAAACATTACTGCTAGCTTTTCAGTATACTGGTGTGCTTAGATTAGCCTGGGAAATTTTCCAGAACTCCCTGTGAAAAAGATGTATTCATCCAAACCAGAATGGTTTGTGTTATGAAGTTAGTATTGCATTACTGTGAGCAGATAGTGGGACTATTGTACAGTGAGGTATACCCTGACAGTTGATGTATAGAAGGTATAACCCTCTATTGCTTTTACTAGAATAATTATATGTATTCAAATGGTCTATCAAAAAAATTAGATGTTAACAGACTTAGCTTTATAGCTCTTTTACAGTGGGTATTACTCCATTGTCCTATTTTACCCAGACAGGGAATCCAAGTYAAAGACAATAATAAAGATCATTACAGAGCTACCACATGCACTAATCCTAGAGTTTATGTTACAGTGAAAGTTTGAGTGACTTGGCTAAAGCAACACAGGAAATCTGTAAGAGAAACAGGATGATATTCCAGCAATTTTTTTTCATATTTTTTTTAACCACAGCTCCATCTGCTAATGAAGAAATGAAAAATTTAATTCCGCTGGGTACATCCCTATGTCACCAACTTTGGTTGGCTTTAAACAATGAGGATGAGGGTGAGAGAAGGATCTGATTGAAATGCCATCAGAAAAGCTTAGGTGAAACTGGTTTTCCTATATGTATGAGCAGGAGCATTTCCTGTACGCAAGAGTATTTCTGAAAGTACAAGTCTTTTGCCATCAGAGAAAAGTTACATTAAAACAATAAAACAAATGAAAAACCCACCCAACATTCATCCCAATCATTAAAATATATTTCAAACCACCAGCTGTTGAGCTAGCATGGATGGTTTTCAACCTCAAGGGATATTAGCTTTGGCCTTTTGGGCCTTTTGATTTAATAATTTTGCAGTGTGATTGAATTCCAATATTCAGGTGTCTGGGAAGACATGGCTGGTGCTGAGCTGGTAGTGCTCAGTCTGAGCAGATGGCATGCGTTGTGTCTGGGAAAAAGAAGCCGGTATTTCTCGTTAGTTATGTTTGCACTGGGTTGCAATTAAATAAATGAAGTAAAAATACACACCTAGTCTTTTGTTTTTGTTTTTGTTTTAAGAAAGAGCAGATTCTTCACCTGTTTGTGAGAGATAAGCTATAATGTATTTTTAAAGTACAGTTTTTATCTCTGCTCAGCAATAAAGATGGTTTATAAACGATATCTCTGCCATAAGGTAAGCAAAGATAATAGACCTGATTTGTAGGCAGCATATGGGCCCTTGGATTCAATCTATTTCCTTTTTTATTTCTTGTATTTGCCTAAGGCCTCTGTTCTGTTTGTTAGGGGTTTATTCTAAAAATGAATCTTAAAGACTCCTCTTCAAATTATGTATTGCTTCTATTATTAACGAAGTGTGATTCAGACATCAGTTAAATTGTCCCCAACATAGTCTTAAGAGAGATAAAATTAACATAGCTCTAGCCAATTATTGTGCTAATTCTACGATCATTAACGGAAATATCACACAGCCGAAAAACAGCTTCTGAAATTTAATCATGTATCTARAGGAGAAGCAAGGTTCTTTTTTTGGCTGATGTAGAAGCATTAAGCATGACTTTTGGATCATGACTCTTTTTTCACACAGCATTATTATTTAAGACAAAAGTATAAAGCTAAATTAGTATAGTTCAAAGAAATCTACAAAACAACTTTGTGAGTCTACGTTCTGCCTAATTGCTGTGAGAGATTCCAACATCCAAACCTGTGATTCTAAAATCTTCACTAAGTTGTTTCTAGCCCTGGAAGAACCTAAGTTCTCTCTTGGTAAGGACCACTGTGTTTTTGGAAGTTTTGTCTGCTTATCAGATAGCAGCACTTTAAAGAAAAGAGTTAACACTTTCTTAGCTTTTGTAACAAAGAAATTTGCCACTTAGATCAGCATTTGCTAATGGATTTAGTGTTCTCTTAGATTTAATTTAAGTCTTAATCCTAACACAATCAGCAAAAGCTCAGTCACATCTTTTAAATGCCACTGCATCCATCATCACCAGAACAGTTTAAGATGCCACAGTCGCTGCCCTTGCGTAGTTGCCTGATACTATGCCTCCAATGAAAGTTAAAACTGAATTGTGGTAACAGATGATGTGTCCACTTGAATCCGTTCTCAGACTAAAACAGGATAAGTTAGCTTATACTACTTTCAACTATTATTTTGATTAAAGTAGCTTTGCTCTGAAATGGACAAAATAAATTCATACAGTCTATGACAGAAGCTCAATTCCAGAAAGAATAACTGCATTTTTGCTCTCCTTTGAAATCCTAGTTCCACTGAAGTACCTTAGGACTTCCTTCAAAATTTATTTTTATGAAATTCTTCTTGATTTCCAAGGCACCAGGATTTCATCCCATCTTTTTACAGTGTCAGATTTTACCAGACAAACAAAAAATAATATTATTTTCCTTTTTCTTCAGTGCAAAAAAACCCCAACAATCTGTTTTCACACTTCCTGTCTGGAACTTTTCCAGTAACTGAAGCCTGAGTGCAGACTATGATTCATAGAGCTTGTCACAAACAAGACAAAAAATCTCCCAAACTATGACTTTTTTCCCTTTCAGGTTAGAAGATCTTGAATATAGAAATGCTAAACATCCTTAGCTACCTGGCCTTTACGCTAATCAGACAGGCTTTACATAATACATAGAGGAGGTCAAGGACTTCTTTTGGTACTTTGCCTAAGGGAGAGGTCTTGCCCTTCCATTTTTATGTGCCAGGTGACTGAATGAAACAAGAATCAGAGCTGGTCTCTGAAGAAAAAAACACCTATACTCAGAGGCTTTTAAATTTTCATTGAACCTACTTCAGGAGAGCAGTGACCAAACAACAGGTCATCGTCTCACAATTCCATTGCTAATGAGTGTTGTGATGAAGCTAAGTTCTGCTAGCCATTAGAAGATTTAAAAAGAGACAGCAGAAGTTTCGATGGACAATTAAGTGCCACATCCCATCTGGGTCTCTAGAAAGCTTCCTTTGTGAAGAAGGATTCCCCTCTAAATGAAAATTGCTGTAGATAACTGTAAAGCAAGACATGAGGGGGAAAAAATCAAGTAATTATGCACAAAGAAAAATTCAACTAGTGGTAGTCATAGCAGAGTTCCTTATATGTTATTATGAATTTTTCTCTGAGGACTTCAGCTGAATATTCACTCATGGTCAAATGCAATTTTTAGAATTAACACAAGGAGAAGTGGGAAATGGTCAGTATGCAATGTTTTGAAGCTACAGTGCCCCAGCATCCTGAATAAGTTTCAAAAAGTATATACTAAAAAACTTGAAAAGCATCAAGAAAGATAACAAATATGATTAGAGATAAGAAACATATGAGGAGAGCCCTAACTGGATTAGTTCTCTTCAAAGTGAAGATGGCGGGGACAGGAGACAAGGAATATGATAATGGCTTGTATTATCATGAATAGCATATTTCAATAGGAGATGATTTGTTGTTTTCCTGACATAATAAGAAAGGGACACCCAATTAACTTATCAGCCAGTAAGTTAAAAACAAACAAAAGAAAATATTTCTTTCACAGAATGAATAATTAACTTACAGAACTTGCTGTAACAAGCAGCTGCAGATGCCAAAACAAGAAGTGGGTTCAAAAAAAAGAACTGGACCAGTTTGTAGATAGTAAGTCTATCAAAGGATCGCTAAATACAGTAGTTTAGATGTAACCTCCAGTGCAGGAAGTTTCTGAGCTGTGGATTGCTGAAAGCTGGGCAGCATAGAAAGGAAGGAACACACTATAATTTCCTTGTTTCTTATACCCTAAGCATCTGCTATTAGATGCTATTTGAGAAAGGATACATGTCTTGGTATAGTGACAGCTATAAGAAATAGTATGCAAAAAACAGATGCAGTTCCAAACAAGCAAATACAAGCTGATCAACAACAAATCTTTGCTAAAATTTAGGGAAGAGAAGAAGGTTCCATTTTGGAGAAGATGCGACCACAAGCTGAACATGAATCAACAGTGTAATGCTGTTGTGAAAAGCAAAATGCCAAACTGGAGCAACACCTGTAAAAGTGATATCATTTTCTGATTTCCTTAGCACTGCAAGTATCTCAGTAAATATTTTATGTCATTATATGGTGATGCACTTGAAGAAACAAATGAGCTACTGGGACAGAGTCATGAGGAAAGAAAAGAATGGTTAAAGATATTGGAAACATGAACTACGAGAAATGATTGAAAGATCTGGCCTTGCTTAGTTACGACAGAGGCTAGACATACTAACAGTTTTTAAAATGTAAGAGGTGTTGCAGAGCAAATAATAGATTTTATTTTGTTTTCCCGGTCCAGGGTTAGTAGGATAAGAAGTAGTTTCAGCAAGAATTTAAACTGGGTTTGGGGAAAGTTTAAATAGCAGTAGATGCGTTTCCTTGGCACATTACATGTTGCACTAAGGCTCAAACAGACATCTATCTGGAATGCTATGAAAGCAGGAGAGAGGGAAGAATTATAGGGCTTAAAGCACCCTCCCCAGCCTTATTTCCAATAATTATATCTGTATATGTTTCAAGTTCTGTTTCAGGAATTTTAATCTCGGCACCTAATCTCAGTAGTTGTACAATAGTTCAGTTATAACTTTAATTATAACATTTCCAACAAAATAGCTTTGTTTGTTTTCTCACTGGAAAGTGCCAATGCAATGCTTGTTGTGAATTGTTCCAGTATCCCTCAAAGACTAGTTTGGGGAACATTTATCTCAGGCCATTATCATTCCAAAGAGCTGATTAATGTCATGTCTAGTCTCACTTAAGAGCTGGTAATGAATGGCAGGCATTTTTTCCATATATAAGCTTGAATTAAGTATGTTTGTCAGTTTGCAAGTTGATATCAAATATAAGGTTTTGTACCTGGAGACACTTTACATTGGAATGTACACATTTAGACATCAAATGAGAAGAAAGTACCTTACTCCTTTAAGAGTTCAAGACATGTTAATAGGCAAATCAAGCATAGGTAATTTTGCATTTCCAAAGAATCGAAAAGCTAGTCTATAATTTAACAGGAATAATGTCAAAACTTTATTCTAGGTCGTTACAGATGAACAAGCTTTGGGGAAGAGAAAATTATTCTGGAAGGGAAGCCCCAGAGCATTCCAAGAAAGGGCTGGCTTGAAAAGCTCCTAGGAAAAGATTCACGCTGGCAAAGCAAAACAAACAAGAAAACTTCAGCATTCCTTAGAAAGAATTTTTGATTGTGCAGTAGGAAGCTCTCAGAAAGTAGTTGTGCAGAAAGACAGAGACTCATTTGGTGAGAGAGGGCCTCCAGGTGAATATAGGAAGTGTACAGAAAATCTGATATTAATGTAGCTAAATTAAGTGTATTTTCCTTTTGTCACCTGTCTTTTATAAAAATCTGTAGCATTGTTGTACATTTTAGAGGTTTAAATGCTTTTTATTTGCATTTTGCCATAATCTGGTTCAGACTGTGGTCATTAAAATGCATATGGTGAGCAGCAAGCCATTCTATATCAACAGATGTGGTGATCCTTAAAACTGGGTCCTGACAAGTTCACAACTCCCCTAAATAATGATGCAAGAAATTCAAAGGGTAAAAAAAAAAATATTCCATGTAAGCTGCATAGATAAGGGACTGCATCACAAGAATAAGAGAGGAAATAATATTTTTCAGTAATAACTGTGTGGCAATGTAGTAAATAGGACACCTGAAACCTGATGATCCCGAGGGAATTGTGCAAGACTGCTATAGTCAAGGTAGTTTGTGTTCCTACTGCCCAGCTGCTTGAAGCACAGTCTATTAAATATGCAATAAAAAGTGTTTTGAAGGTGTAGTCAGGGAGAGACATTCAGTTTACTGAACATGTAAGAGAAAAAAGAAAGTTTTAGCAGAAGGTTTCTATTGGAGAATAAAAGATTAGATATCACAGGGAATTTGCAAAATAAAAAAATTCTTTGCCTAACTAAGGACTTCTTCACCCAAGACAACAGTTACAGCTCTGGCTGTAACTGCAAAGAGAGAAACAACCTGTTGCTCTTGAGAACAGTTAAGTTTATAGTCCTGGAAAAGGCCTTGAAGAATGAGAGTGCTGTTAATATAATATGCTTGGAGGGATCTGCTGGGGCAGAGCAGGAATTTATTCTTGAGTGGGAATGTGTAGAGGGCCTCTCACTAGTGGGAATTCTGTACTATTTACCTGCAAGCATGCTGCCTGGAAATGACGACTCTTCTGCCATGATTAATGTAGAATGGCTAAAAACAGTCAAGTTGCAGATACAGCTGCCACCGTCAGCAGGCCCAAGATAGCTAAGGACTAGGATCTGCTCACTGACACAAATACTGGCAAGTCTGAGGAGGTATGGGATGAGGATCAGTCCTGCTGAATGAGATCACCCTCAACACAGAAATCACACAGTGATTTTATATGCCAGGAAAATAACTTTTTTGTGTAGAAAACTTTATGCTAATGTGCCATTGCAGGCAGAAAATCACAGAGAAATTCCTCATAGAAAATTGTGTCTATGCAGAGAGGTACCACAATGATGTGGGGGATTGTCAGGGAGAGACCTGTAGACCTTTATGAGTGCACAATACTTACATAGCCACTACCTTACTGTTCTCATTTAAAACCAAGAGTGCTTCTGATATGCTCAAGAAATGATTCTTCTTCATCCTAGCAGGTCAGGTGAAGCAGGTACTGCTGCAGTTGCTGGGACCAGACCACAAAAGCTGACAAGGACATTTGCTTCCTGGGAACCCCCACTAACTTCCTCTCTCAGATGGTCAAAGAACCACTTTAAATGGTCCTTGTGGTCATTACGAGTGCAGTTCCAAATCAGACTAGATGGAGAAAAATACCCTACCTCTAATTCTAGCATGAAATTCTGCTACATAATGTCTAAAAGCAACTGCTTTTTGTAATATGGAACCTGAATTCTTAACACAAGTCCTGTTGGATCAATCTCCCAAGAGAAATCTTTTCAGATAGCATGACAACTTTAATGATCCTTATTTTTAAAGGATTATAAAATAATGAAATTGGCTTCCTATTACCCAGAAATAAATCACTTAATAGCCATTTTCATCAAAATGCTTAAAGTTAAATTGCAAGTACATATATAACCAAAAAGATTGTGATAGCAGCATAGTGTTACCTTATTCACTGTCTGCCTACCACAAGTTACTTCAGGAGTCTACGTTGTTTATCAGTTTAAACACCTTTACAAAAAGAAATACCAGAAGTCTTCAGACCTCAGTGGAGAATTTTTTTTGTGAAAATAACACTAGATTGAAAGAAGAACTTCATATATTCAGAGGATTATGTGGTGATTTAAAATCCACACTAGACTTGATGCAACAAAATATGATCAAAGTCTAAAGGAGTGGTACAGCCAGACTAGTTGCAAGAATTCTTTTGAAGTGGAAGACTTGCTGTTAGCCTTAATCCTTGCAAACTTCTTTAAGATGCAAAATTCTTGGGAGGGGAGCCTTTAAGGAAATGAGCAGGTTAATGAATCAACCTACAATGTCAGGAAATGGCACAGTCAGGCTGTACCACAAACTGTGCACATTAATAGTTTGAAAACCTATTAGAGATGGAAAGAGGTTATAAACATGGCATGCAGGAAAAAGATGGGGTCCCAAACTCCTCTTCTGCCGGATTTACTCACCAATAAAAGGGGAATTCATTCAAGAACATAAATCTGTTTAGAGTCTGAAAATTCAATAGAAAGAAATATTTTTGATAAAATACCAGGCTTTGATGAAGATATCCTATCAGACAAAGTTGCAGCCCGGAATATGAGGTCATAGAGGTTTGAAAAGCAACTCTTTGAGTGTTGCAATTAAGGACAGGGGCTATATTAAACAACCCTGGTGATATTGTAAGAACAATTTGGAAAATTAGTTTTCATATGATTTGCCAAAGGCTCAACACAATAACAATTTTTGATTTATTTCTTTTCTTCAGGGTAGATAATTTACTAGAAATTTAGAACAGCTTCAGCCATCTCAGCCAAATTTCCATTGGATTTGATCAGCTTAAATTGGCAGATTCTGCTCAAACTGTTCAAATCTGTATCCATTGTAGATAGTTTGGGAGATCAAGATAGTGCCTCCTGAACTGATCCATGCAGAATTTACATTTCAGAAATCAATCAAAGGAGTTGGGAGGACTGCATTATTTTACCTGTGATTATTTTGGTGACAATTGTTTACAGAAGCAGCTGCAAAGAACGCACACAACAGGTTGGATTTGTCTTTGAAAAACTATATTCTTGTTATTAGAAGAGCATCTGAAGCAGTCACAGTTAATCACTTGGCCAACAGCCTGAGGAAAGTAAAAGGGGAGGATATTACTCCCTTGTCCCAAAGGGAAAGACACTGCGGATTGGGTTACTGAAAGCCAAAAATCAATRGCAAAGAAAATTCTTTGGATGGTGGAACTGTGGTGAGGAGTGTGAATCTTGGAGGTGTCAAATAGGAACCAATTTTTCTTATCCAGTTTTTACAGGAAGTTATTTCAATAATATTTTTCAGCATAAATAATAAATGTGGAATTCACCTCATATAACTGTAGGAATGAATGAATCTGTGAAAGTAGGACACTGCAATAAGGTCAAAATGAAAATGTGTTGTTGCTTTGTGTTTGTTTTTGCTTTTTCTTTTTCCTTTCTTGGATATTTGTGGGAAATTGCCGGAAAATGTGRAGCTTTCAGCTTCTCATCTTGATTTAAGATGCAGCAAAATTCTGAAATTTAACTATGCCCTTTGAGACTATAGTTTACTTTTTTTCCACAGTTCTAGGCTTGACTTTAGTGGAATGACTTCTGATTCAGCAATATAGCAATGAAATCAATGTTATATCCTCCTTTTGGAAATTATTTGTTTTAATAACACTTCATATTTCTTCATCAGTGGCACAACTAACAGTTTTGGCATTTTGCCATCTTTTTTAAATAGAATCAAACAAAAATATGTAACCAAGATTTTATATTTTTGTTTCACACTTTAAAAGTATCTGTGTAAAAAGGCCTGAAAATCAGTCCTGATTGTCTCCCAAATGTCCAGTAGCAAAAGCAAAACAAGGACCTGACAAAATACTAACAAAAAAATCATGATTTTTATACTTAATTTGAATATTTGATGGCTTGACTCATGGCTTTTGTAACCCATGGGCTTGGTAATATTTTCACTGAATCAGTTCATTCCATCCTGGATGGAGACATTCCCTTCCCCAATTTCCTGATCCAGTAGGGCAGAGTTAAACTGCACTTTTGTTTCTTAGACGATATGTGAAGTTTTAAAAATTATTTAACATAAAGGTTTGTTTGTGTTTCTCTAGAAGTGTTGTTATTAGTTTGAAGTTTAAATAAATTCAAAAACAGAAATGTAAACATATTCCGAAGCACTGAAAATGGCCTTGCATTCAAGGCTGTGTTATACAATATTGGGTATTACATAGCTTTCAACAAAGCTTCTGTTGAGAGGCCCTTCACACCTTGGGTTATTTAAAAACTGCATTTAAATCTTAACATCTTGGGCAGATCACTTTTGCTTAACTTATTACAAAGTACAGGCTGTAAGGTTTCTTTGTAAAGGAATCTCTCTAAATACTAAAAGGCTTTCATAAATACTATCCAACCCTTAATGTTTTAACAAGAGAACCTTGTAATGAACCATGGGGTGAACTACATCCCTTATTACTATTTTCTCCTCTTTATTTCTCTTATTCCCTTCTGGTTTTACAATTTTCAACCTTCATGCCTAAGTGAGGCTTATGCAATTACTCTATTTTTATAATAAGCAGCAATGCTGTTAATACAACTCTGAGTGGAATTTGTTTGGTTTTCTTTCTGCTTTATCATTGCAATGCACTGTTGTTCCCTATTCAACGTGGTCTACAATTATTTCACAGATGGTTTTCTTGCAGCACCACTTCACCATTTTTGGATTGCTTTCTTTAGAAAATGAACATTTTGTGTCCTGTGTCTGCCCGTTTGATTGTACTTGTAATTTTTTTTAATTTATTGGTCATTTTTAAACAAGTGTGAGAATATAAGGTCTCAGAGACAACCAGATGCTCACAAGTGTGTGAAAATTGATGACTAGGTAGAGTATAAAGACTCTCTAAATGCTGCTTCGCGAAGAAAGCTAGATGGAGCTCAGCCAGCTGGGCACTGCACAGTTATGCACTGGCTGGCTAATCGCTACATGTGTATCTTTGAATCACCTAAACCATTTTTTGCCTTTTACCTAACTAGCTCCACATTTAAATGGTGATTGGTAACGTGGAAGGAACTCAGAGTCCTCTGCAAACACTACAGAGGTATTGCAGAGGTGGGCACTCAAGCAAAAGAAGGGACATCATGGAAACAGGAGGGAAAAAGGAAGGGAGAGAAGAATGGAGAAAGATGTGGGCATACGAAATAAATTCGTAGAATTTCAGGTTCATTAATTGTCCATAAAACACTTCTTTGTGGAGGGAAAAGCCTGGCTGGGAACTTGTACTTTACAACAGCTTGGAGTACCTTTGGGGGAAGAATTCTGTGATATTGTCACTTAAAGATTCTACAAAATTAGAGTTAAATAAAGGAAGCAACAGGGAACTAGGAGGAAGAAGAAAGAATAGGAAGAAGCATGAAGAGAAGCAGATACAGACTTACAATACTTCTTTATGCTTGGAATACCAAATCTTCCACATACCAACTGTGTGAACACCAGGCAGAAGGGAAATTACTGAAGTACCAAAACTAAAAAGTTGCTAATAAAAAGACTTTTTCTTTGACAAAAGCAAAACATTTAAAACAGCTAACATTTAGATCCAGTAGCATAGTAGAGAGATATTCTAAGTCAAATTGAGCACAGCTTTGGAGAATGAACTTTAAAGTACCCTTACCAGGCAAATCGACAAAATGATCTAATGCTGTTTGTAGACATATGTACATGGATCATAAGGTCACAGAAGTGTGTCTAGAATATACTCTTCCACTAGTTAAAAACTTAATTGTCTAAGCTTAAAAAAAAGTGGTTTTGTATCATTTCTGGGCTGGAAAAAAAAGTCACATTCAAGAATGAAAGTGAAAAGGAATATGGGGGAAATCCAGCTGAGGAGTGATCAGAAGCAAATCAGCACGTTCTGGAGTTTGTTTTTGTGGTATTAAAAGTCTGCTTTAAAAACAACTTCAAATCATTTCATTTGATCATTGAACGAATGAAAGCARCACTGGCAGCCTTTTCTATCAAATTCTGTGGACATTTTCTTCAGCTTTTTTAAACCCCAGCTTCAGGAATTTTAGAGGTGGGGTACAAATACTTTTTCAATTATGTTAGCTATTTGAAAATTCAACAGAATTAGATTCTAGTGATTTAAAATATTTTTTATGAAGGTTTACGCATTTCAGCACTATCTATTCAGGAATACATTTTCTTTAAAAGTAGAAAGCCTGTGAACTGTAAGTAGAAGTAATAATAATATAAAAAATGCTTTCTGTCTACAGGTTTTCCTTCTTTAAAAGAGGAAGCATTTTCTTTGCTGTGAAGGCTAGTTGCTTTTGATCACCTAATGACACTTAATTAGATGAAAACAAAGCCCATTAACCTGCCACAAATCTACAAATACACCAAGTGGGCATATTTGATACTGTGAGTGAGACAAGATATATTTAGACATACAACCCCCCCAAAAAAAAAAAAAAAAAAAAAAACAGGGGAAAGATTGAATTAAAAAAAAAAAAAAAAAGAGAGAGAGAGAGAGAAAAAGAAAATGAGTAAACTTTTTGTCTTTGAGGATGTCCTTGATTTAAGCATTGAGCACTAGGCTGTAGCATTTTAGGAAACCCAATAAGGATTCTATTTAAATAGTAAAAGTACAGAAGGTGTCCCATGGAACAGAGATGCATTAAAGCATCACAGTTAAATATGATGTAACTTCCTTTAATATATGTTTTCTATTACATTTGCCCTTCAGCTGGATTTAAGATCCCTGAGCCTTTATGTGAGTGATGAATTGGCATATAAAATACACCTACATGAGACAACATGCTTCTTAGAGAAGTATTGAGTGATCTAGAGTATCCATCCTCTTAAGAATGAGCAATGATTCACCAAATTTTTCACTTAGAGGGTAGTATCTCAGTACAAGACTTAATTAATCAATTACTTTAAATGTTGGTAAAGTTAACGATTCAGAATCTGTTCAGAAAAAAATAAGCCAGAGCATGAGAATAAGACTTTAGCAAAGTCTTAGAGAAATGCAATCTTGTTAGGGAAGCCAGCCATCACACCAATAAGGACAGTGTCTTCTAAAGTGGAACTGACAGGTTGTAAATATTTCTCAGAAACAGATTTTCCCTATCTGAGTTAAGGTTGCTGAATCACTGTAGACACTATTACCTACTTTGGCCTTGGTTTACACCACACACTTCTCTTTCAGGAGGCTTTATTTAGACTAAATCATATACCTTTAAGTGGAGAGGGCTAGTAGTAAAAAACTAAAATAAAAAATTTTTAAACACATTTTTAATTGCATTTAGGGAGCATGTATCGGAAGTCTTTTACAGCATTTTGAATACACATATGCTATCTGTTCCAGCCCCATAGCCCAGTTATACAGTGTTGCCATTGTCAGTAACAGACCTCGGGGTTTGTACTGAGTTTGTGAGGCCTCAGGTCTGAGACTTGTCAGTCTTACTTGCTCTGCACTTATTTACCTGCAGCTTTGCTTTCATTTGGTTTAGCTGTAACAATAGTTTTTCTAATGACCAAGTAACCATGTCTGATTTGTTTTACTTTTGATTATCTTCCTATGGTATAACCATAGTTTAATACATATAGTTGTAACAAGTAGTTACTCTGAATAGAATGAGATATTTGTGACTCTAATGTAATGAAACAGCATAGAAAAATACAGGCCTGGTACGACAGCAGAGGCCTTGAGAATCAGGACACAGTATGCAGCACAGAGGAGTCCAGGCATGGGGTGAGAAGAGATGTGGCACAGGCTGGCACTGGAGACTCCATGGCTATAAACAGCTCATCAGTGGTTGGTTAAAGAAACACAGACATGGGCAAAACCGGTTTTAGAGGTAACAAAGACAACAAAGAACATCTAACATACACAAAATGCACCATATGTAGTGAATTTGGATGTAATGTAGACATGCAAACTGATGAAGAAAAAGGAAGGTGTAAAACACTTTGACAAAGATATAAAAATTACCCTAGAAGATCCTAAAGTGAGGAAGAAGATACCATCAATATCAGAAGCATACTCTTGCCAGCAAAGGATTCTGGACGCTGCTGATTTGCTGTATCCCATCCCACCAAAGAGAAGGATCCTGAGGGGCAGTGGAAGGAAGAGCATACCAGAAAAAGGGGTAGAAACTAGAAAGTGTATTCGCAACAGTTTTAACTGTATTATTATTATTATTGTTGAAGGTTTTTTCTGTATTTTTATCCTCTTCTTTATTTTCTTTATTTTCATCTTTTTCTGTAACAGATCTCAACTAACTCTTTGATTAGACTGTTAAGATTTTGCTTGTCCTAATAATGAATTCTTGGCTTTACATACAAACTTCATTTCCTTTTCACCTATATGATTTTAAGCATAAATGTGGATATTGTGACAATATTCCACTGAAGCTTGCATGACTCTTGTAATCCTGTGGAGCCCATATATGAGTCAATTGAAATCTCTCTGCTAAAATGGTAAGCAAGATTCTTATCTCCTTCTAACATGCATCTAGGTGAATTAAATGTTTTTCAATAGAAATGATACAGCAAAGACATCTCACTTTTACATGGTGCTTATCTCAAGCAGGTCAGTGAAGGATGTATCATTTGTCCCATTATAAGCGAAAATCAGCATGTTTGCAGACTCAGGATCATTAGCACTCTGGTGTCAGAATTTCTGTTTTCTATGCCCTAGATCACACCAAAGGCTAGAATCCAGCTAGAACGTTGTATGCAGATTCACAGAAGAAACCCTAACTGACCTAGCTGGCCTTCCACAGAAGTTATTCCAATCCGACAGTGGATTTAGCATGTTTTTGGCTAAAGGTGTGCTTCTGCACTCAGGATTCAGTCCAGCACTTGCTGAAGCTGTTAGAATAATTCTCTCTGAAGAAGGCTGTAATAGTATCCACAGACTGTTCCAGCCCTTTTAAACTCCCATGCAAACTCCATGCAGTTTGATAATATCTTTATTAAAAAGAGATGCATTCACATGCTCTTAAAGGATAATAATTCAAAAATATGAATATAAATTATATAATATGTAAAAACTAGAGCTTTTAGCATTGATTCCAAATTTYCCCAAAAGCTCCAAAAGCTTTTGGTTTTGTCAGTTTAACTTACGGCCCTAACGATTTTTGAAGAACAGAGTGCATGTCGTAAGTGAATATGAACTGCAGAATACGGAGCAAAATTCACAACTTGGGTTTAAGTCTCCTCTGTGCCATTCATGTTGCCCAAAGGGGTCATAAACACCCTGCAGCTCATTCAGCAGGGACCCATTTGCTGATTCAAGTGTGCCAGAGCGAGTCGCAGAGACACGTGGCAAGTAGTACCCCTGCGGCCTGGAGACGGCCCATCACACTGGTCTGATCCTGCCCCTTCAAGGCACCGCTGAGACCCTGCTGGGGTCGCCATCAGGGGACTGAAAGGGTCCATCAGATTTTTTTCTCTCCCCACCTCTCCAGCTCTGCTGAGAAGCACCAACACATGAAAGAATATGCCATGTATTCTGTATGATCTGCTCCAGACAGGGCAGCCAAGCAGGAAAAATAAAAGGAAAAAACTTGCCAACAAATCAAAGAGAGAGCAATACCAAAGACCTATCAGGGCTGGAAACAGTTTATACACCAAAGGGCTAGAAATCAGCATGATGGATAGACTTTTCTAAAGTGGATGTTTTCCGAAACACAATTTTTAAATAATTAGGAGAAATATCCTGTATATAAAATTGTGAAGGCTGTAATGTTCATTAGAAAATACAACTGTATTTTACAGCAAGCAATAAATTCTAACATAAGGAAATTCTTGTTATTTCAGACATATAGTACTCAGTATCAACAATAATGCTGTTAGTGTTTTTACTCGTAACTTCT
Organism: Apteryx rowi; assembly: GCF_003343035.1. Lineage (NCBI taxonomy): Eukaryota > Metazoa > Chordata > Aves > Apterygiformes > Apterygidae > Apteryx > Apteryx rowi. The sequence continues at coordinate 776,899 of NW_020448741.1, forward strand.
CTATTTGCTACTGTTATTTCAATCTCATTCTTCAGCAGCTGTCAAAAGCTAAATCCAAATGAGTGCATGTCATCTTTTAGAATCAATGCAGTTAAGGCCATCATCTGACAWTGCTTTCTGCACAATTTCAAATTAAGATCAGCTTTGGAAACTCACAGATCAATCTTATCTTCTGATCAAACTCTGTTTGCTGGATTATAGGGGCATGCAAAAATTTATCTCTAAACGATTTCTCTTTATCTTCTATAACAAGCCAGAGGAATGTTTGCTGTGAAATTTTGTTTTGTTTTAACTGACAGACATGCAGTTTTCCAAAACTGCTGTAACTTAGCAGACACTGATATCATTGGAAGAAAAAAAAAGAGTGATTCAAAAAAAAAATATTGGCAAATATATGTATCAGATATTATTTTTTTCTTGACCCAGGCAGAAAATTATCCATAGTCTATTAATTCAGGCACTTAAAATAAACAATAACCCTMATTAAATCCCACAGATACGAAACATTGTTCAGATACAGGTATCTTATTTATCTTTATCTTTACCTCTATTATATCTAAATATCCCAGATCTGAATAGTATTTTTATGTCTGAGTCCATATTTATCTAAAATGTATCTTGTACTAGCACAGTTTCTATCTTTCAAACCTCTATTCTCTCTATTTTTTCACAAATATTACATTACCTTTGGAGTTCAGAATAAAGTCAGTTATAGAAACTTCAGAAACTAAGAGGAGAACTAGCATTTCATTTGTTAAGCAAGAATGATCTGTAGCTGGAAAACAATGGAGGTAGCTAATAATTGTGTATGTTTTGTATGCTTTTGTATTTCTGAATATGAGAGAGAAATTCAGCAATGTCTATTCAATATTGTGGGTTAAAAACAAACCCTGAAAATCCATATTAAAATATTATTTAAATTGCCAAGACAGATATTTAAGAGTGGGAAATATCAGGTTCACAGCTCTCCATGAAATACCCTGCCCTGCTTTGTTTCCATCTTGAACAATGAATGAGGCAGGAGTCCTATCAAAAAACACAGTACGTAAATAAACAATTAAAAATTACAGTAAAACGCATTTAAGCACAGAGGAAGAATCAAGGTTCTCCCACAGCCTGGCATTCTCTACTTTTGAAATAGCTGATTTCACCAGCTTTACAGAATTTAAATTCAGGCTTTGTTTTCTTGTTGCCTATAGGAGGCATAGGAATTGGGGAGAAGAGAAAAATACTATTTCAAAAAATCCCTTATACAAAAAGTATATACTTTGTTCTGTAGCATCTCTTTGTGTATGATACAGAGCAGAATCTCTGAATCTTTGGAACTACAGTGGAAGCACAAACAGGAGACATTTTAACCACAGAGTTAACATATTTGGCGGAAGGAGAGCACTGCTATCCAACAGCTGGGAGGGACTGTAGAGTACAGGGTCTAGTTAGCACAAGGCCACAATGTGTACTTGGCGAAGGAATTAGTTTTTAGAGCAGTCCGTGGATGACTTGTCTCTTTTTTGGGGGGGGAAATGGGTAGACAGCATGACCATTATCCTCACCTCCTCCTTCGCCTGAGAGGAAAAATGCTTTTCTTTCAATTTATGACCTCAGGAAGGGGTGGGATGGCTTTGTGGATCTCAGTGGAAATACTCTTGTTTCTACATCAGAGTTATCCCACAGGAATGGGGAAGTATAGATCACTGGAGCTATGTACTGAGCTTAGAGGACTTCTAGGCCATTACATGCCCAAACACATGTTCACTGAGACTACACTAGCAGCTCCAGCTCCCAGTGATTGAGAAATGATTGTTTATGTCTACTCATTATGGGCTCAGGACACCTAAATCATATATGAATGACAAAAGCAAGAGAAACAAAGGGTGGATTTTTCATATTTCATTTCATCAGCTAAATGCAAGTGGCACGTCAGGGAACAAAAGAAAAGGTGCTGTTGCAGCATGGACGGATATTCCCCCGCATATTTGTTGCAAATATAGATCTTCTAAAATAGAACACTACAAGAATGTCTCCTAGCAAATGCTTGTGAATTACTATTTCTTCCTGTAATAGCACAGTAGCTAGGTGGCTAGTCTCAGCAAGATCTTTTTTTTTGAAACAGTGAGGAGGACAAGTGGCAATATGAGGTGGGCAACTAAGAAGGACACTGACCATTCCAGGTTGCTACATACAAATAAGTCCCCTCACTCATGAGAGAAGCCCTCCTTTTGGGCATCCAACAACACTCTCATATAACAACAAAAAGTTCTTCATGAAGCAGAAGGTGAAGAGTGAGCTGGAAGACAGTCTACATGAGAAGGAAAAACTGGCATATACAGGACAATAAAAATAGGTGGCAGAGAAGAAAATGGCAGAGAGAAAGTTAACCCTAAAACTGGTGTTGTAGAAACATCATTTTTTCCTGTTTATTCATACTGGGTTTTAGTAACATATTGCCTTTTCCTACATCTTCTTCTGCATATAGTTTAACAACCACACATAATTGTCCTGCTATAAACTGACTCCTCAGATGTGCTTTGTGCATTGGAAAGTATATTTCAGAATGTGCATAGCATCCACTTTCATGGGCTATATTCATCTTCTCTGTATTATTCAAGTTGTAGTGCATGGGGTGTCAAAGCACACACATTATTAAAAATATGCTCTCACTAATACTGATAACACAGTTCTTTAAAAAAAATTAGTGATATTCTACACCTATGCTGGCTTTGTGAAGCTTGAGTGGAACTGAAATGACACGTAAGTCCAGAGCAAAGGATCTGTRCAAGGTTGAACTAATCCATATTTATACATATAGAAATAGATAGCATATATCTGCATATATGTTTGTATGTATGTGTGAGTAGATATATATGTATAAATACAGTGTGCTTGTGTCAGTGTGTCTTTTGCATGTGTAAAAATGAGTGAAAGACAAGTAGTGCAGTAGAAAGAAACAGCAAATTACTTCTACAGCAGCCTAAAAATACAGGCAGTCAGAAAACAGATTTTCTTTTCATGTTTTTAGTCTTAAATGTAACCATGTATGAATGACTTTATCTTGTAATGTCAGCAAGCAGAAACTGTCCTCTAAGCCAATCATGCTAGAGAAGGTTGATGTATAGTAGAACTGATGTAAATGCAAGGGAAATTGTGAGATTGGTGCCTCTGTATCTTCATATTCTGGATATGAATTGAATTGATACCACAGCAAGAAATCATTACCTTATGACAAATGGTTCACACTGACAGCCTCTCTCTAGCTTTGCTGGGTAATCTTTCATCAGAGTTGCATGCATAATGGCTCTGTAGAAACTTTTTCCTTGTATTGTGACATATAAACAACAGTACTAGCTGTTTAGTTTCAAATGTTTAGAAAGGGATTAATTGGACAAGGAATAATGGAGAATAATAAGAACCATTTAAACTGAAGGTAAGAGGGGCCTTCAGTAGATCTCCAGTCTTACCTCTAAACTGCTGATTGCATCTGCTGTGGTTTAGAATTTAGTTTGTCATGCAGCTATTAATAATTGCATTGCTAAAAGGAGAATCATTAAAAATTTGACCTTCCAAACTTGACTGGTCATATACTCTATCTTGAATTTAGTGCTGAGCCTAGAATTCCAGAACTTCCAGGAAATGGCTATTAAAGGCCCACAAAATGAAATAAAACCCAGGTCYTCACCTGCTTTTATAAGATTGGGTTGTGCTTTTTGGTATAGACCTCCAAGAGGACATACATCACTGAAGGTACCTAAATGGGGTCCAGTACTGGCCAAAGGTCCCATATCGTGCTGCAGAGGGCCAGTAATTTCCTGAGTCCCCTTATGAAATGCTCCAGCTTTACAGTTTCCAGCTTTCTTGTCAGCAAAAAGAAGTGCTGTGAGTCCAATTACTTCCCTTCTGTTCTAGACACCTTGTTATTTTAGGGATGTCTCTGTGAAGTAGCTGTCTTCCTCCCTGGTCATTACAGCAGCCAGTCTGATGTGCGTGGCCGAGGAAGAAGAAACCATTTCTCCTCTTCTCTTTGTGCAGCTACTGATGATAATCTGTAATAATTGAACCTATAAACATGATGTTCCTATAACCACAAATCTCAATTTATCCAGTGTTCCCAGCTCAAGTTACCAGCATGACTACTGTACTCAGCCAAAAAAGAAATGATTGACTTCAAGACTAGCCTACAATGCAAATGTAAGTGAAAAGCTGCCTAGACTCATCACTTGTGAATGGGATATAGTTAGAATATGTGCTTAGTAGGAACCTTTGATATAAAAAGCTTCAACACCTTTATGAGAATTTTTATTTGCTTAAAGTACTCAATTGTACAATGTTAGAATAACTATAATCATTGGAATGTCTCCCCTTTTTCAGGTTTCCATTTATTTATTTTTCTAAGTCATATATGCTTGTTAAGTCATAAGTGCTTTTTGGCAGCTAGGAGTAATGTTCAATACTGATGAGAAAGGTTTTTCTGAAAATGGCTAATGTGCATGCATTGCTTCTGCAGTCCTTACAAAGACATGATATCCCCTGCTTGAATAAATGAAGTTGTTCACATTAACTTATACTGCAGTACTTGACTTCACACCAACTCACAAATTTTCGTAACATGATTCTTTAATGGGGAAAATCTTATCATCAGCATTGTAAGGCAGAGAGCAATGAACTCCATATTGTTTCCTGAACTGTGAATGTACAAATCAGTTTGTAAAGATATACCAGGATAGGCTTACAACACTGTCATTTGGGTCATTTGACTTTCAAGTCAAACCATAGTTTGACATTCAATTGAGTGGGTTAGAAATCTGGAAGGAGGTATCATAAAAGTATAAATACAAAGCTATTTTAGTGTGCGAGTCTTTTCTTCTTTTTTTTTTTTTGTTTATTTTATTTTTGTTAACCACTGCTAAAGCTGTTTGAAAAAGTACTGTGCCTTTTCTGTAATTAGACTGCCATTTTATCACATTTCCTTGATTGTATTTTGAAAGGGATTGCAGTCATTTCTATCTAATAAGAAAGGATTTCATTGTTCTGGAATACTGTATATGTATTAGAAGTGGATTGTAAGGTAAATTTAAAATCATCTCACAAATGTGTATGTGTGTGTCTTTTCTCATGTGTATACTCATTCAGTAAAGGGGAGCATCTGTATATTCTGTCCATGATTATTATATTACATATTCACAGAACAAAATCTACCTTTCTTTCATTACAAGCACATAATTTCAAAGAAGAAAAAAATGCAGCATTCCATTCTTTAGAGATATTCTTCTCTCCCCAACATAAATAATTTTATTTCTCTCATGTGATCACCTGTTCAATGTCTATAGCAGTGGAAATACTGATTTTGTTCAAGAAATAGGCCATTTTAATGGAATCATTCTGGCAATTGTGCTTTTCAAGATGAGTTGTGTCCACCTTAGCACCCTAACTGTTCATCACTGAGACTTCTTGCTTTTGCACAGAGCATGTTAAAGCTGTAAATACACAAGTAGATTTGAGCTGGATCTACCATACAGTTTATATACTTTCTTCATTCTTCAAGGCATTCTACRCTTAGAAAAACAGGATTGTGTAGACAATATGACTTTTGTTCTCCAAAATCCTTGTGAGAATAAAATTACTTCCTTGTGTATATGAATCTGCTCTACACAGTGTAAGGCAAACAGTAGGCCCAGTGCACGGGATCAAGATTCTTCTTACTCTGAATGAGATGTCCCAGCTATAGTATAACTATACTATAAACGCTTCATATTCATATATGCATTTTTGCAATCACTTAGGACTTAGTCAAGCTATGAAAATATAAGCATACAATGTATATGTTCTTGTTATGCTTAGTGGCCTCTTTGCGGCTTCAAATGCCCATACTTTGTGTGCCTTGGACAATGTTGCTCAATATGTATTTTTCTTCCCCATTTTCTGTACAGTGTTTGTGTTTCACTTCTCCCCTGGCCTTTGAAAAAAAGCTATCAAGCTTATAATGTGATATGTAGGCATACTGCCTTACTTAGTGATTTGATTCATTTTATATAGGGATGCAGTGCTACATGTTGTATAGTGTATCACACTGGCTGGTTTAATATCCCTCTGATATATATACATATTATTCATATAAATATTCTGATTTATAAGTGAGATTAGTGGGGCTAGGATTCACACTAAGAGTGTACTCATCTGTTTTAGGAATGCAAATTAATAAAAAAGAAATCAAATGTGTGCATGTCTCTACCCGCATAATATAAGTATTCTAGTGACTCTTAATTTAAGTTTCTCTGACAGTGGAGTGCTTCAACTAGAATTAAAATTTGTGTTTCATGCTTTAATGACCAAATGTAGTGTCTCCATATGGTGCCATAATTCTTCTTAGATAGAAGAACATTTTTAAAAGTGAAATATTGAAAAATTTTGACTAAAAAAATACTGAAAAAATTACCCCTACATATACTTGCTTTGGGGGGTCTCTATACATAGCTCCAGGAACTTTTACACACATGCACACATGCATGAACAGCTCCATATAACTGACAGACACACTAATCACCTTAGAACTATAAAAAGTAAATGCATTTTGAAGTTTTTTTACTACTAAGATCAATCATTTGGAGCTATTCAAAGATTATCTGATGAAGCAGTCTGTTTGTCAACATTTTTTTGAGAGAGAGAACAAAATCATTGCTTGAAAATTATGATGCAAAGATGATTTTGCAACTATTTTTTGTCAGAAATATCTAAATGCTCACCAGCACTTATTGTTTACTTTACTTCTGTTCTCCACAGTCCCATGGTAAGATAAGAAAGTAACTTTGTTAAAAGGTTCTGAGCTGGCTCAGAGGAAATCGCAAGTTCAAAGAAGGGTAAGGACAGTGTAGATGTGAATGAATTGTGCAGCAGTCATCATCAGTTTTACTTCATTTTCAGGGTTAAGATAAAGAAAGAGATAATTTATAGAGGAGCTGCGACACTCAATAACGTCACATTTCTAAGCTTTGAAATGACACAGCTTCTAAGATTCAGTATTTCAGGCCCTGTCAAGATCCAAAATTAGTTCTTGTATATATTACTAGAAGAGGGAAATTTTTCTTCTAAGTACCTAAAGCATCTCTTTATACATACTGTATATATTACCATATATATTAGGTATAAGGTATACAAAAATTTATTAAGGCCCATGTCTGAATGTTGTGCATTCTGAAGATTCCAGAACAATTTTGAAGGGAAAATTGGAAAAAATTTCACATTTCTTTTCATAGAAATAGAGTAAATAGATAATAATAGGTAAAAGGCAGATTTAAGATTGACAAGAATGACTGTAAATTGCATTTATCAAATGACTAAGCAACTTCTTAAGTATACTAATCACAGCTTCCACATATTTATATTTGGTATAAATGTATGCAGAGTTCCTTATGTGTACCTACTAATTTAAAACACTTGATTACAATCTTTTCTTCTCTTACAGTGCTTTCCTATATGCTTATCAAAATGAAATAATCTTACACAGATAAGATTAAATCTCAGAAACTGAAGTAACAGATGGGTTAACTCTTTGAAAGATAGAAGATGAAAAAATTTGTCTATTAGATTTTGAAGAGAGGGTGGACAGAATATATAGGACATGCAAATGTGTTTTACATAGGACATGCAAAAATATGGAATTTTGATATTTTGTCTTTCTTTTTTCCCTTTCAGATATTCACCTCCTCATTTTAGTTAATTTGCTCATATAAATACAGAAGGATTTTTGTRTTTTTTTAAATAACTCTTTACTGAGTATGTCAACAAGATAATATATAGTGTATAGTGAGGTTTTGAAGTTAACAATGCGTGCAACATGGCAGATTGCAGGAAACAGATAATGCAAACTTCAAACCATCTATTTTTCCATATTAAAGATAGAAAATATACCAAACACAGAACAGAATCAAATGTGCATGTCTCAGTTAAAATCAATTTTATGAAAGATCATCTTCATATATTTGGGACCAAGTGATCATAACAATTTGTTTAGTAGCTTATCTGTTTCTGAGAGGATCAGAATTCAGCTCTCATGAGGCACATTTTCACAGAGCCCCAGTATAATAAAAGCTTGCCAAACCTCTTTTGTACTAGTTTTCCAGGTGGACTACTAACCAGTGTCCTTTTGAAAAAAAAGACATTCTATGCTGTACAAAAGTTTAATGCCAAATGGTTCAAAATTGCCTCTAGTATCATCTGGCATGCCAAATGCCCTGTTCAGTAGAGTTCAGGGAAGGAGTGATCATCAACTTCCTAGGATTATCTCTGTGTTTAGGAGAGAGCATCAGGCAGGATTTGATGAGGCTCAGAGCCAGTAACTTTTAGTTTTGGCACTTGTTTCTGTTTTGTTTTTCCACTGAGCTGGAAAGATAAGTCATAAGTAAAACCATTATTCTTATGTTCTAAAGAAAAATTTTAATATCTCCTTGTTAGAATTTAAGGTGAAGGAATACTATAAATGAAGAATTCAATGGGAATTAACCACTTCACTGTCAAAAGCTGAGACTGAACTTTCACTGCAATGTCGTTAATAAAGTGTCTCATGCAGACCTTTGAAAATTATACCAATAATAAGATATGCATAAAGTTCTTCACTTGCAAATTAAAATAAATACTTTTCCCAGAGGGAGATTTTTTTTCTCATGAAAAGAGAAAATGATTGATAAAAAAAAATAGTAGAGCTATTCTAGTATCAAATAGCGTAAACTATTTCATTTTTCTCCTTTATGTCACATTCATTTTATTTTTCTTATTGGCCAGCAGGGAAAACGCCTAATATATTTTCAGTCCAAAAAACCTAACCCCTAAATATTCTTATGAAGAAATTCAATAAYAATGTCTCCAGTGAAAACCTTTTAACATAAAGTCCCTGCATCCATCAAGTGTTTGCTTCTGCTCATAGGCAAGGAACACTTGTTATAGTCACAGAACCTGTGAAAATGGGGACCTGCTTGTAAATAAGTCTTCAAATGGAACCAAAGCACTGGACATGACATTGTTGTGATAATGGTTTAACATAATTTCACTTAAACTTTCTCACCAACTCTTTCATACACTTATGTCAGCCATTAGAGGTATACAATGAAAGATGGGTCAAATTTTGTCTGTGGACCACTCCTTTGCCCACAGGTCCAACAAACCTGTGCAAATTAGGACCTGCAAGTGAACATTCTGGAATTTCTGATGGGTTGTATATGCACACAATTGGGGCTTCTGCTCCATAGTTCCCTTTAGTTAGTATCTGTGTTTGCACTAAGTAAAGATGATCCCATTTTTACGAAGCCCAAAGAAAAAGCTACTGATATAACTTTAATTTTATATCATCAAAAGATAGTTGTCCATAATAATTTTTCCAAACTTTGTCCAGACTTCTTCCAAATATCTTTCTTAGTGCAAACTGTCCATTTTCTACTTATTTAGATGTGTCCTGAAAAGAAGTCTCAGCTGTTTGTRTGACTCTGACACTTTGTTTGAAACTTCCCAAACTCTGCTGTAGGTTGAAGTCCATGAACTGTTTTGCATTTGGATAGCAATTAGAATTGGAAGAAACATTCTTCCAATGTAAAATATGATCTTTTGCTTGACTACAACTATGAAGACAGTGCTCCCAGTTCTCTCCATAAATTTTGGTATAAGTGGTTTAGCATGTTACTTTTTTTTAAAAGTGTAATTTTAGAAAAGGAACTTTGTCAGTATCCCATACAAATATATACGTTCTTCTTCATACTGAAAAGAAGCATAAACTATGCTATCTTTATAATCACTTTGATTTTTGATCTAGGTAACCCAGTAATGCTCCACATATATGTATATACATCTAATCATCCAAGATCAAACCAAATAGTTTATGAATGCCTCCTATTTTCACCTTATTAGGTCACTAACCACTTCTGTTGTCATCAGTTTGGGCTTGTGGATCATTCATGTACCGTACAGCTGAATTTCCTGAATAAGTCATTTGCTACAAATAGGGCACCTAGGTCGTCTTGAAACTATGGTATCCTGAGGCCTAGAACAGATTATGTTCATCGAGGAGGATAAGGATTCCTCCAGCATCAGTCATTGAAGTATGAAATGCTAGTATGCATGTACATTTGAAGGATGCCTTTTGAAATCAAATGTACAGCTAGTTATTTTAGTGAAATTAAATACCACCTCTACACCTCATGGGAATCTCTGGCTCTACCTAATCTCAAACAAACTGTTATGTATCCAGCTTGCAATGGAAGCGTGCAGAAGCACAACTATTTGCTGCTTGTCTTATGGGTTTTGGAAGCTAAAGTATTATCAAACAAACAAAACAAAAGTATCAACCTTCTCACCATACTCTTGAGTAAACAGGTCACAGAGAAAACACTTTGCATAGACATGTCTACCTAGAATTACACCATGTGAAATCATATGGCAGCCTTTATTCAGCAAAATTTCAGTGACTTTACTATTACAGTAGCCACACAGGTTGCCTAAAATACCTGTTATAGCTGGAGAAAATAGCAAATATACAGAATATAGAGTGAAATTTCAAACTGTGAGTATAAAAGGTGTTGGGGGAGGATGCAGTTCCTTACATAATGACTGTACTTTGCCAACTGTCACCAAACAATTGGATTCATTTTGCCATTGCAGCAAATGAGTGTTATCATGCGATTTGAGAAACTGCACACTCATAGATTGCCGGGGTTCAAGAAYGGATGGAGTGAAATAAGCAAAGGAAAGGATTAAAAACCTCTCTCCCAACATAAGCAGCCTCATAAAGTGAAAAATCTAAGCATTCCATAGTGACAATGCTTCAGCCTTTACTTCCAGTCTACTTCTATTGACTTTTCCTTGTCCCTAGCTGGTCACCAGAAAAAGTTTTCTCTTTGGTTCCCTGCTCCCTCAGGAAAGTTTTATCTCTCTTTTTTCCTCCTTGTTGTGAACTTTTGCTTTGTCCCAAAGCTCAGGAGAAAGTGAGCCACATTAAAAAACAAACAAACTGAAAAGAAAAAGAATTAAAATCCACCACTGAGCTGGCAAGAAATCCAGATCTTTTGGCAGCCACAGAGTCAGTGGAGTTGCTGGAACTTTATATAATTTTGAGAGCAGCATCATGGTTTAAAATAAGCATGATGTTTTGCATAGTGCATGTAAAGCTCAAGGACGCAGAAGCGATTCCAGCTGAAGAATGTGAGGGAATAAAAGAGCAAATTCTAAGCCCACCTACTGCTTTTAAAGTACAGATCATTGTGGAAAACTTCCAAAAAGCTTAAGATAAAAGAAGGGTAATTTGGAGGGACAGAGTGTACTTGTGTTCTCAAAATTCCTCAGCTAATCAAATACTTAGTTAATGTCCATCTCTATACACTCCATGGAAAAAAAAAAGAAAAAAAAAAACAGACAGAATTTACACACAATTTCCCCTGCTGAATATATTTCAGTTCATAATAGGCCTGGAAGCCTTTCCAGTAATTAAAAAAAAGTCCCTTTCTTCTTTGTTTTCTCTGTTTGTTTATTTCTTTGTTTTTCTTACTTCTCCATACTGAACTCAGATTCCTAAATCAAACAGGGCTTGAACCATAAAAGTAAATGGCAACCTTTCCATTGACATCATATTTTGTATCATGTTCTCAGTAATTTGCACTTTTAGATTGCAAATTCTAAAAGAATTCTACGGAGCTGAGAATTTCCCTTATTCACGCCTTACCTGAACATGCTGTGTCAACAAATGCTGCTCTATTAAAGAGAGGTGCAACTTAATGACAGTTATCTGTTACATACTGACAACCTTCATCTCCCACTGAGAACGGTCAGAGAATGCCTAAAGCTTCTTAATCATAATGAAAATCAGAAATAGATTCTAACTAAAAGTATATACTTTGGGGGAACATTTTCAGAGTAGCTTTTGCAAATAGGAATCAAGGTCACTTTGAGTTTGGCACTGAGTTCTGCCTACCTTTCTTATTCCAAGTATATTGGGGAAAAACTAATCAAACCAAAAACGGTCTTTCTAGTAGCACTCAGAACTCCAGCTTTTACTTGGAGGTAGGAAATAGAAAACTGATAAGGGGGAACAGAATAATTTCAAATTGTTTGAAGCTCAACAGCAACTTATGTGTTTGAGTCAAAAGAGTTGTACCCATTTTATCTGAATTGCCTTTGTCTATTCCTAGTGACCCTGTTTTAATATGCACTTATTTTCCTGTACTACAGGACACCTAAGAATTTAGATCCCTCAGACAGCTTCGACAGCAAAGTGGTTAATGTTTGAAGAATGAGTCATTCTTTCCTTTGCCATGACATTGGGTTCTTATTGTACAACCCTGTACAGTACTTAGCAATATTTTTTAAAGATTTAAAAAGCAAAGAGTTACAAAACCATTTGCATTTAACTTGAAATAGAAAAGATAGCACTTTTTTTAAATCCCATTATATAGTACACCGTATAAATTACAGAGTATTCAAATGCATAAATGCATCTGTGTAACATTTATCAAATGTAATTTTTTCGTTGTTATTGGAGGGTTTATTTTTTCCAGAGTTTTTGCTCTTTGTCCTAGGTACCCCCATCTCCCCTCACTATCACGTATGACAGTGCTCCAGATCTGAGACATTGCTGTTGCAGTATCGCATGTTGTTGGGGATGTGGCAGTCTGTGTAATTAATGCCCCCGTTTGGGGTATAAATGGGCTGCAGTCTGAAATCTCCTTTAAGGAGCTGATCATTATTTAAGGAGACAATCTGGAAGCTGGTTTCCGTCATCTCCAGGATGGAGTTGTCCTTCTTGGTCCCTGCCTCGCAGTAGTCATCTTTCCGACGGCCTCGGTTATATTTCCACTTCTGGGAGGTGTAACGCCCCTTTTTGTGCATGTGCCAGCAAAAAATGCTGAGCAGGACCACGAGGACAAATATCACTGCACCCCCAATCAACCCTGCCAGCAGAAATGGGGAGCCCAGGTTCTGAGAAGTCGTCTGCTCATGGCTGGAGGGGATGTTGCTGCCATTGTTTAAATAGGAAGCCTTGGTTGTGGCTTCTGAACAGACAGTGTCTTCTCCAGTTCGGTAATTGTTAAATGCATCCAGTGGAACTAAACAAATCCGATACGTGGATCTGGGCTCCAGATTTACCAAGCTTAAATGTTGTTTCTCACCACTAACTATTCGCTCCTGAACAATTCCTCCTACCAGACTGTGGCCCATTTTTACCCATGTGAGTTTATACGCCATCACGGTAAAAAGAGACATCCAGTTAACTTGGATGCAAGTGTCATTCACAAAATGGATGGACAGTTGAATCCGTTCAGATAYGGGAGGTGTCACCTTTTCTCTGTCCTCCCTGTCAGGCACAGTGGGGAGTGTGGCTATTGTGGGAGTGAGAGGATTATATTTGCTACTTGGGGGAGGAACTGATGAGGTGGGAACCAATGTAGTTGGCATGGTTGTAGCTGAGGCTGGAGTGATGACAAGTGGCAGACTAGGGGTGGTGGTGGGGCATGACAACATATTCATATTGAGCTCCCTGACTGCCATACCTCGGACCTGTTCTGGTCCCTGGCACATAAAACCCCGTACATTGATGGAAGCAGGAATAAATTTGAGCCATTCAGTGACCCATTTAATACTGCAGTCACACAGCCAGGGATTATTCCTCACAGTGAGTTGCCTCAGGTTGTGCAGATTATCAAATACCCCTTTTACCAACATCCGAAGCTGATTGTTGGAAATATCAAGACGCTCCAGCTTGTGGAGGTTTGAAAAGGCTGTAAGTGGTATATGGGTTATCTGGTTGTCCTGCAAGTAGAGCCTTAGTAGATGTGTACCTGGAAGATCAGGAGGAGGGTAGGTTAGTGAATTCCGTACTATTGAGAATTCCTTGAGCTTGGAGAGGTGGCTGAAGGTACCTTCAGCTATGCCTTTATTAGTAAGGAGATTGCCATCCACAATCAGACGTTCCAAACTGGTAAGATTCTGGAAGGCCAGGTCTGAAATGACAGCAATTCGGTTTTCATCTACTCGAAGTTCTTGTAAGTCCACTGGAAGGCCTACTGGTACGCTGCTTAGGTGATTCTTGGACAAGAACAGAAGCTTGAGGCTGACAGCTTCCCGAAATGCGCCATCCTCAACACCAACAGTAGAGATGGAATTGTCATCCAGGTGCAGCTCTTCCAGCTTCAAGAGCTGAGCTAGGGCAGYCCGAGAAATGGTCTGAATGTTGTTTTCCTGCAGGTGGAGAACCCTGACATTCTTCGGCAGGTTCATGGGGAATTCATCCAATTGGTTGCCATATAGGTAGACCGTGTGCACAGACTGGACATTATGCAACTCTGCAGGAAATCCAGCATTATTAATTTGGTTATTATGGAGGTAGAGGACGGTTACACCCTCTGGTATCCCAAGAGGCACTGAGGTCAAGCTTCGCTCATTACAGTAGACAAAGTTTCGGTCACAGCGGCACACTTTTGGACAGGCCAAAGTTTTGGAGACCTGCATGTAGAGCCCCAGGGAAAAGATAAGCCATGATTTCAGGAGAACAGCCCAATCTGTGGGCCACATGCTAGTCCACGAGCCCATTTCTAATTTAAAGAAATAAAGTACCAAAGTATTAAAGAATTGATAACAATAATAAAGCACAGGTAGCAAAATCTCAGGTCATTAGAATTGGCTTTAGTTTATGTCCAGTGTTCAGGCAAGAGATAAAGTCCTGGAGGCTAAGGATAAAATAATCCTTGCCTACCTCCTACTTCTCATAAGAAAGCCACAGTCTTATTAGCCAGGGTTACAAACTTTGTTGCCTTTCTCCATGTGTGCTGAAAGAAACAATAGCTGTGTCTTTGCAGGTGAGCAACAGGTAATTTAAAGCTACCAAAAGGTGTCTGTATGTGAATTGCTTGGTGGGACAATACTTCCTTTCACTGAAGTCTGTTGGTGTTACAATCAGCTTTCTTCAGTCGGCAAAGTCCTCATATCAGCTATCTGCTGGATGCAGCCAGCCTGTTAAAGAAGAGAAAAAGAAAAATCTGAATAACATGAAATGTTTAATAAGGAAGATCTAGCCCATTAGAAGACTATTCTAAGGCTGTACTCTTTATGGCATTCTGGAAAAAAAGGTATTAATATTAAACATTGGCTTAGTATTACTATTAAGTAGTCTTGAAATAGATTGATTCAAAGCCACTGCTGTGATTGAAGGACTTTTAGTGACATCACTGCAGGCTAGATCAATCACTCCAGTCTTTGTTTCAATCACAATCTGTTTCAAATTCTAAAACTTAAGCATTTTACTGGAAATTTTTGCTTAAGTATTTTTTTTTTTCTTTTGCAGAACCACTGACTTTAATGAAAGCTATGTCATTGATGCCTAACAGAGTAGATCTAAGCTGTTACTATGTAATCACACTCTATGTTTTTTCATTTCCTACCATACTCTGGAATGTTCTGCTTCTGTTCTGCATGCCATTATGTATATTCTCCTCCAACTTAATGTATACTGCCAGATTATTGCACCTCACTACACTGAATTAGCAGCTTATGAGGGGAGTCTTTTAAATAAGTATGGTAACCTACAAGTACAAGATATCCTGCTGTAAGGCATATATTTGCTAAAACTATCATCTTGATATTGTTAATGATGTGAACTGTGCTGTCAACAGACTTCAGAATTAGCATTCCACTAAATGAAAGTGGCTCACATCTGCTAAGGTATTGTTTTAGGATATCAGCACATTCTCAGGCAAAACTATAGCAGTTTTGCTGGAGAACATTTTCTTTGCAACCATAAAGATTAGGTACTTCTTTTAATTCTCCTACAGAGTTGTCTGTGAATGGCTTTTTCAACAAATTTGTTAGCTCTAGTACAGATAAGTTTTTAGTTGTGTATTTTCTGCTTTAAAGTGTACTTTTTAACTTTCACCTTCTCTGATACTATTTATTATTCAGATTTATAACCAAATGAGTCAACTTTCTAAAGCATGCAATGAAAGATACTGCAATGTATGATGTTGTCTTGCCTTGTTAAATGTCGTTTTAAATTATTGCAAAAAAGTTGCTCCATTTTATGTACTTGAACCTAAAATGAAGGTTATAAACCTTGAAAAGTCCTAAGCATCCGTAAATCTCAGTGTCTTTGACTGCAGTTACATAAGCATGATATTTTTCCACTTTGTTGGCCCAAATCAAAACTCATTGGTTGGGGCTTCAGGAAAACAGAGTTTCAGTGAACAGGAATCAGCTTTAAAAAAATCTATTTTCCTTTATTTCAGCCATGTAAGTCCTGTCTATCCTTTCCAGAAGTGCAAGAAATGTAACTAAGGAGTACATTACATCTGAAAGCTTGTTCTTCTGCTACAGCTGTGCAATTTATATGTTCCAAATGCTGCTTATGTGCAAGAAATGTAATTCGACAGTACATGGCATCTGAAAGCTCATTCTTCTGCTGCAACTGTGCAGTTTATAATATGTCCCAAATGCTGCTTATGGGAACCCCATCGATCAAGAGTGTAGAAACTCTCTTTAGGAGTCAAACTCTTACAACCTTTCAATAGGAATCTTTGCAGTTGCAGATTACTATATTTATTTAGAAGTCTCACCAGGTATCAGCCCCAAGGCTGGAACAGTTGGTGATAAAAAGTGAAACCCAGAAAAGTCCTGTAGTCTATTATCATGCATCCAAAATGGTAAATGTACCATATGCTTGCATTGTATGCTGTCCTCTTCCAGAAACAGTAAGATTAGCTGCTCTGCTGCTCGAGGCTTTCACTCTCACAGGCGTATTTCAGTCAAGAGTAGTTTTGTTTCAATTATGTGAGATGACATGATATTGTAGAGAAACTCTAACAGGATTACATCTTAACAAGAGCGTAAGTGTGACAGTTTATCTGCCTTTATTATGGCCTGTCTCCCATCTAGATCATATTGCTCTGATCTGTTATGACATTGTCTTTTTAAAATAAGAAAGGACATGCAGAGTCTCTTCTGAGATGCTTGGGACCATACAGAACATTTGTGGTTCTTCCACTCCTTTTCCTTGGAGAGAAGCCATCTGCACATCCTAAAAGGCCAAATATCCTGCACCAACTTCTGTTTTGATTATAACTTCGGTTGCGTTTAGTTTGACTCCTGAGTGTGATAGAAAGCCCAGCTGAAGATGTGTAGCCACAGGCCACAGCTCCTGATTCTCTCAGAATCTCCTAAGGAGGCAATGTCATATTAAAAGGGGCTTAAAGAGGCACATTCACCTTACTCTAGGCTTCTGCCCAGAGTACCTCTCACCTCTGTAAACCTGGCATCTGAATAAAAGATTGCATTCCTATCTAGTAAAATGAGTCAAAACACACCATTCATTAGCTATTAGGACTCCTTTGACTGGGCAGTCATTAAGCATAGCAGCACTTTGGAAGCTGGCACTCTGGAGTTTATCTCTTATTTTTTATGGTTGCATGGGTTTTGCCCGTAGAAATCTTTTAAAACTTTCCTATGGCATATTTTCTCCCTTTTTGCTGCTGAGAAAATGAGTCCTTTTATTAATGCCAGCATCCTAAACTACAGCTAGCAGTGCTTAATAAACCAAGACTATAAAACTCATAGTACAGAAAATATGCATAGTCAGTCAGGTAACTGCTTCTGATTGTATTAAGGAAGAGCACAAGGACAAATCTAAGAAGATATTTATCACTTCAGTGTTGACTGTGGTGTGACAGAGGGAAGGAATAGGAATGAAAGATAGAAATGAATGTGTTTAAATAAATTATTTGGGAAAGGCTTTACCTCAGCATTCTTTTGCAAATGTTTAATAATAACTCATAGTAGTGGTAACAGTTGCAGCAGTAGCATTTTTCAGCAAGACTCAGGAACCCTAATGCAGGAATGCAGGAGTTATGTTCCTGTGCTAGAAATCTCTACCCCAAAGACTTAAAAAAAAGATTAAAGAGTCAAACAACTTGTTTGATTTAAAAAAATAACACTATGAGAAGAAAAAAAAAAACCAGGCAAATTCCAGAAGGCTGGAAAATTGAAACAGTTTATTCTTTAGCTAATTGACAAGATTGAAGACACATAGAGTGATTATGCTTTCTCCCCATCCCTGCCATGCTGGCTTCCTAAAGGGATACTCTCTAGTTCCTTATCCTGTACATTTGATTTATATTATTTCTCACTATATCCTCCTTGGAGAACAAGCCATGCCTTCCAAGTGTCTGGCATGTTTCCTGAGTTACTGCAACTGGAATACTAAATCCTAGTAAGATTTAGGGAATGACACAATAAGGATGAGAGGAGCAACTGAAATAGAAGAGAACAGATACATATGTTTTAGGTGGCCATATTTGAAAACTTGGTTTAGTGGTCTGAGTTCCTGAAATCAGTGGAAATTCTCCCATTCATATCTTAGGAGGAGTTTCTGATCAACATTTTTATCTCACTGTCTTTCTTCAAACCTTCCTTATTTAAATTCCCTTTTGGCATGACTAGTGCTAGCTGGGGAGGAACAATTCTCATTTTGTGTGGTAGGTAAAGTTTTCAAATTTGTTTTTGTTCTGCATTGAAACTGAACAACTTTTTTCAAATTTTTTGATTAAAAGTATTTATACTGGAACATCAGGCAGCAAACTGGGACAGTAAAGTCTCCCCTGCACTAGTCAGAGGTATCCACGCAACTTCAAGCTTCAGTCACCCTGCTATGCATAGCCATGAAACAATTTAGCTTTAATAAACAAACATGTTCCAATAATAAATATATTACTGAAAATGTTGTTCATTCATAAATTTTTGGTATCTAGCAAAAAAAGAATAGCTATTTTATATAACTCTTTCCTATCTCACTGATCAATATTGCCTCAGTGTCTGTGTCTATGCTGCTTTAAGAAGAAGCTCTGAAGCTTCTCAGGGCCAACCTCAACACCCTTCCTACTGCAGACCTCCAGACATGGAGGTGTAGCAGTCAAGGTCCCTGAGGGTGCTTAAGAACCCATCGATGTTTAATGGAGAAAATGCAGAAATATGAATCAAGGGAGAAAAATAGAGTATGGAGCACATCCTGCACATGGCTACTTATAACCCTGTGTTATAGATGCAGGAGTTATTTTGCTGGACTCCTGAGTCAGGTTGTTTGGCTTCATTAGTATTCTCATGCTTTACATTAAGGCTGTTAATTTTTTAGAGGAAAAGAAAATAACAATACTTGGCTCTTCAGTCACTCAAGGAATCCTTAAAAGAACTGAGAACAGGACCTAGGAATCCTAGGTCCTATTTCTATGATATTCTAACCACTAAGCACCATCTGAACCTGAGCGCCATGCAACAAAAATGGAGAGGCAAGCAGAAACAAACACAAATGGTCATATCTACCATTTTCACTGCTACCAGTCAATGAATCCCATTTACCACAAAACCATTCAGCATTAATTTACTTGGCTTTACTGCAGACCAAGGTCATAATCAAGTCATAATTTTACTCCATATCATTAGCATATACAGTAAGTACAAGGCTATTATGTACGGAATTAAATGACAACCAGAAAACAAATCCAATTCCATTTCTTTGGAGCCTAGCACAGACAGTGCTTGAGAAAAATGTCCCTGTATTTCTATCAGCTCATAAAAAAAATAATTATGCAATAATACCTGATATATCCCACTTTTCTATATAAATAGAGTTTACATCTACACATGAATGAACATTATGCTTTTTTGTACTGATTAGGTGCCTAAGGTGATGGTTTACTGTATATCTTTCTCTGTGAGCTATTTGGTTTTGAACTTAGTGCTGAAAATTCTTAATGTCACGCTATAGTCTCTGCATCAAAGGCACAGAGAAAAATGACACTATTTCTCAAGGAGCCAAAGTGCTTTTACAAGAAGCTTCATTGCATGCTTAATGCTGTGGCTGCTTTGTGCTTATGGCTGTGTATTATATAAGAAGAAGAGGGAAGGAGGAAGAGGAGAGACTAATGCTAAGAGAAGTCCTGTCTGTGGTCTCCTCTTCTCCTAAAGTGAATATTGTTGTTAGGATCACGATGAGTAGCTAGTACTAAAAGAAAACCTGAAAGTTCCTCTATATAGTGTTACAGATGCTGTGAAGTCAATATGGATAGATTTTGGCAAGAAAAGACATTATTGCCTTTGCAATTCTGTTATCAGGATGACTCAGCAAATTTACACAGTGAGTGAGCTCTTCTTTCATATTTTCTTCTTTCTTCTCTACATTGCTTGGGACATTTCTGGGCTCGCCCCCCAATTTGCACTTCTAATCACTCTCAGAAGCTCAGATCAGGCAGCTTGCTGGAGGAAAGTGAAATGCATTTGGCTTTGCCTTGGCACAGAAAGGAGAAAGTTCACCAAGTAGTACGTCTTGCAACAATGTGAGTGAAGACTATTCTCCACCCTTCTCYCCCTTGTTCCTCTCTAACCTCCCTCTCCTCCAGTTCTTTTATCTCTTTCCAACTACATTTCTGCAAATTATGAAACAGAGACATTTTCCAGAAGCATGCAGGCTTCAGGAAATCCCTTTTTAAAAGGCCTCATAGTATAATCAACCAAAGCTTTGTCTTTGGAAATCTGGGCCRTGTTCAGCTTCCCATCAGTCGACAGGAATCGGACAGAGATCTATTCCTGACTGTAAGGAGGGGGAGCTAAGACAACAGGAAACTTTCTCTCCCGTCAATAAACAAACAAATTAATAAATATGGTACTGGTTTTCTTCCCACTGTGTCCTTCCCTGCACACATGTGAACACACTTCTCTTTGCTAACAAAAGTCTGGGCTCACCAGTGGCTGCTGTCTTGTTTGGCAGTGTTGCACGCCTGACAAACCTTTAGAGCAGTATCACACTTTGTTTCTGGGAAAATTAWTTTTTCTCTATTTAATGACCATTGTTTCCAGCTTGAATTTTATTTGCATCATGGTTCAAGACTGATCTCTACCTGTGGATTCATCTACAGAGTGTAATTATCATATAGACATGTGGAGGCATGTAAGAGACGAGAAAAAAAAAGAGAGAAATGGAAAAAAGGGAGAGAGAAAAATTTGGAAAGAATACAGCTCAGCTACAGCAGAGTTTTCTCCTTTTACAGAATAGTAGGAAACAGTTGCAGGTCAAAAGAGAGAACAAACTAGACTATAACTACCTGACATGACTWTTAGAGCGACCACTGTATTTCAGGATGCGGCACTGAAGTAACTACAGGAACTATGGTATAAACACTTGAGGTGAAGCCAGAAATTCAAAGCTGCCATTCATCCTGCTGGACAGTGTGCTGTGCCACACTTCCTACTCAGTTTTGCATATTTGTCCATAAACAAGTGTAGAAGTTCAGATGGAGAATACAGCCTATCTGGACTAAAGTATTCTTGTTGCTGTGTTTACTTTAACAGTTATTTATTTATGATAGAAGGAAGTTATTCAGAAAATTCGATGTTGCATAACTTCATACAGACTGTATGACCTGTGGTAATTAATAAAATAGCAGCTACTGGAGCCTCTGAGCCCAAGAATATCTGTGTTTCCATTCTGTGACAAAAGATTCATTCCTGCTCATGCCCACAGATTCTCTGTAGGTCAATACAATTTTTTTCATAGTCAATGTATGTCAGGGGATATGACTATTTTAGTAATAAAAACAGTTTATCATCTCTTGATTTCAGAAATGAAAGTCTGTTGAACACCTAATGGCAAATATCAAAGAAATAGCACATTTCCTACCGCAAGCTGCATTAGTAGACATTCCTGTGTTATCTACCTGAACTTATCTGTTGTGTTGTCATACCATCCAGTCCAAGCTGAATGCCCATCTGCATAGAATAATGTTGCACAAACCTTTGCTATGACCTTTTTAATTTCTGACAGTACCAGAGGGGAAGTTCTAGAAATGGAAGCCTGCCACTAAGGACTTCCTGCCTATGGAGTTCTGAATTCTAAAGTAGGAAATGTCAAAAACAACTATTTCAGCTAATTGCAGTTGTCAGAGTAAAAGGTAATGAGGACACAAATGGCAAATTACAAAACAAAATCTGTAATTGCTTTCATAAGCAGATAGGACTCCTTGGGAAAAGAAAACATGTGGAACTCCAGGTTTTTAACTAACTTGAGCTTCTGAGTTGTCTAGGACTTCATGGCAGCCCCAAGTCTGTGATAGCCAAGCATCTGTTTATAAGGAAATATCTGTGTTTTCATTATAAAATTGCTGATTGTTGCGAGTCTTAGTCCAGATGGTGACCATCATGATATCTTCGCTCCAGCAGGCAAAGAGGAACAGATGATCACCTCCAGGACTGATATTAAATGGAGTTTTGCATCTACTAGCAAAGGGCTATTGGTGTCTTTATTAACCTTCCCCCAAGGCCTAGTCTGACTTTTCACCAGTCTAATGTTGTATTGTTCAAAACTTAACTAATATGTCAAAAAGCCAGAAAGATCAATTTAGAATGCTGGTGAATTAATTCCTTAGTCTTTCATGCCTGAAGAGCTGATTTCATATTTTAGTTGAAATAGCTTTGATGGATCTCATCTAGGACTCCATAAACTCAGCAATGTAATATGTGATGATGTAAAGCTGGATTGAGAAAGTTGGAAATGGCAGATGAAAAGAATCTTACATGAGGAGCTATCTGGAACATTTCAACAAAATGCATATTCATTAAAATATATGGTTTAGTTGAAGCCAAAATGTTTCATGGAGATTTGTCAGTTTTGATTATGTTTTCAATAAGAAATGTGCCTTAGGTCCAATGCTTTCTGATCATTTATGACCAGAGGGAGAGAGAGAAAAGGAGACAGGAAGAATAAAAACTTGACCATTTTATGCAAAAAAGTAAGTTTTGACACAATTTCATTTCATKAAAGTGTTCATAAAATAGTGTTTACATTCCATATTTTAAAACCTTGAAAGTTGTCATGAAATGGAATTATCTGCCTCTGGATAGTTCTACTTAACCTAGTAAAAGGAAAAAAAAAAATCCTTTGTTTGCTTTCCTGACCCTTTTCCAAAGGGCTTACAGCTTTCTGTGACAAAAACTGGACACGTCTGTTTGAAAAAAACTAATCATACCAAACTAATTTAAAATAATTCCCCTTTCAGAACACAAATGTTCTGTGCTGTGTTTAGCATAATGCATTTTGTACTAAGAAAAAATGAAGGCAACCTGCTGTTTCTTAGCAAGCAAATTGGTCTCTACCTATAAATTATTCTGCACTGTGAAGCAAACAGTTTGCTTTTATCTAGCGATATGTGGGCAGCCTGGCAAAACGTTTGTGGGTAATTTGAAAAAGCTGCTTTTAGTGACCTAAGTGACTAAACATTGCTTCTGTGGAGACAACATCTTGACACATTTTCAGTGTGTTGCATGGTGCTACATTATTGATGAGGTTCTGCATGGTGTCACATTACCTTGTGGGATATCAGTCATTTAGGGTCTTTGGAAAATGAGTATGGGCTGCCACTTCCTTATCTTCCTTATTTGTGGCACATGGCCCAGGGAGAAAATATGGCACTAGCTGCTCCCCAACCTCTGAGGTACCTGGATATAAATAAAGCTGTAAGTGTCATCATATGTATATCCTTCCAACAAAGCCAGATGGAGATAACTCCTTTCCCTTTTAATATTACTTAACATGCTGATCCTTCACAGTGTTAAGAACTATATCACAAACACTTCTAAGGTGCTATCAAGAAAGATTAAGAAAGTTGCTTGCACCCTAATTGCCCCTCAACATTGAAAAGGACCCATTATCTATGCTATAGGCATTATGGGACCGCTGAACAGATGTTTCCCAGCTAGAGACCAAATCTCACTCTTATGACACAGCATCTGTAACAGGCAAATGTAAGGTTATCAAAATAATTTTTAAATCATTGTCATCAAATAACCAATTAACAGGAAAGGGGAAGGATATTAAAAGGATGGATAAAGAATAGACAGCTATGCCTCTGAAATCTCTACTCAGCTGAATAGCTGAATTATTTATCAGCTGTACAATAACTCAGCATCAACGGTGTCTGACAAAGGTCTGGATTTTTTATCTTTTTCCAACAATGCAACAATTATTCTTTTCTGCATGCATAGGTGGAGAAAAGCACAACATTCTCAATACTCCAAGAATGACACTAGAGCACTTTGTACAGGAAAACCCTTGTGATCCTACATAACATCAGAATCAAAAATAATAAAATAATAAGCCCCCTCCCAGACCTATTTTATAGCAGTACAAAAACATCCAGCATGCTGTGGCATTCTCATAAAATCCACTCTATATCTGGACACCAGTGAAAGCAGTGATTTCCATTAGAGTCCAGCGAGAAAGAAATATCAAAGAGGCAGGAGGGGAGAACAGTTTACCAATGATATGGACCATTTACAGATTATTCTTTTTCAGTTAATTTTATTTGGGCTTGCCATTTATTTTTTGCTCATTTTCATTTGCTAGAGAAAATTTCACATTTCAGCCAAGTCCAAAATATATTATGAAAGGATTTCCATAACTCTGTATGATAATCCCTATTTTCAGTGAAAGGGTCCTACTGTCTTTTTTCAATATTGATGGCTAAGCACATGTCCTAAGTATGTACACATCTGAGGAATGAAAGRGTTGAGAAAAATATGATAGGTGGTGGCATTAAAAAATTTATTCAGTGCTGTGGGGAATGTCAGTACAAGCCCTGATTCTGGCAGTGACAAAACATTCTTTGGCATGTTGYTCTTCTTTGGTTTTCCTTTTGTGAAGTGGAATAACACTTCCTTTCCCCAGCAGTCATTCAGATTGCCTATTTAATTTCAAAGTTCTTTGAGAAGCAGAGGCTGTATGGGACTGTACAGAATTTAACACAGGGAAGTTTCAGTTTCAGGTACAAATGTAAATAAGAAGAAGTTAGAAATTGTAAACAGACATTTTTAACCTTTGATTCTCAGCCTTAGTGCTAAAACCACAAGAAGATCATGAAAGATCTTAAAGGGTCACAAAGTAATAAATAAAGGCAGTGTCAGCCAGCAAAAGTTCTGCTCCTGCAGAATGAAGGAGTACGGATTACATGTTTAAACACCGACTGCAACAGTTGACACCAACCAAGGAACTATTAGCTGCTTCTAATTTCTGGCAGCACCTCAGTTACCCTGGGAAGAAAAGGCAGAGCAGAAAAGCAAGTGTTTACATCTGCGGCTACTGATGAAAGCCACTTCTCAGTCTTTTTCTTGCTCTACTTCTTCCTTGAAGGATCGAAGATGCTGCCAGCTCAGGGGGTACACAAAGACAAAGCAGAGCCAAATGGATGTCGCGTTTCCAAAAGCTGTAAATGTGTTGCTGCAGCCAGTTGTTTTTCTGCCTCACGTTGCCTCATGTTTTGCATGCTACACAGTATGGTAAGTGTTCTGACCAGGATCATAGAAAAGGATATAGTAAAGGCAACAAGTAAGTATCTAATTTCCTTCACAAGGTATTGAGTGAGAGGAAATTCTCCACCATGTACATGTGTTTATGCAGAAGCAGCTCACAGCATACTAAATCCCTGGTATTCGGTCCTAAACTTTCTAAATGTCATTATATGTTCCCAATAACTGCTCTAAAACTTTTTTTAAAGAGCTCTACTAGGCTTATTTCATTTCAGAAGTTCAAAGCTTTCACACTGAATGAATCCTGACAGAGATAGAAGAGAGCACAGAAAGCAATTCAGCTTTGTTTTTCTCCTTCTCCCCTTTGCCTTTGAGGTCTGTGTGTGGTTGCATCAGTGAGATCAAAATTGCCAGCAGGCCCACAAATGACACCTAGCAGCAGTAGAGTGAGAAAGAGTCCTCTACCGTTAATGCTTCACAGTGGGTTATCTTTAGCCCTGTGCAGACAGCCAGCAAGAGACTTGTGCRCCACTTAAAATCTCTTAATAGCTTTTAAGTGGGACCTAAGAGGTACAGAAGCCTTGAGTTGGCCTTCAGCCCAAGAGCAAATTCCGTCTGACATGTGGCAAGGCATTTCAGGCAAATGGACTGTTTATCAGTATGTTGCCTTGTGCTACTTTTCAGCATAGTCGTTACTGCAAGGTATCACAGTAGTATTCTTATCAGCATTTTGTGCTTATACAAAACTAGACTCAAATGAGTTCAGGAAGGCGGGGAGGCAGTGCACAATAAAACCCGAGAAAGGGCCAGAGGGACAAATATAAAAAAATGTGAGGTAGAGTTTTAAGCTATCCCATGGGCAGCAATATAGGCCTGCTCAAAAWTCCAATTATTGTTTTCTTCTGTCTGCAGAGCAGTATATCTGTTCAGGTCACTGCATGAATCAAATACGACACTCTTTCGTTTGCTATGTAGACCTCTGGGTATCTGAAATGGACTTCATCTGAAAATCTGCTGAGGGATTTGGGGGTTTGCTGATGTGTTTTTTTTTCACTGGACAAAAAACTGAGGCAGGCCCCTGGTCTAAATGTCTTCCTAAGCATGAGAGAACTGGGATCCCCGTTTATGTATACACCAAAATGTTATATACTGGAGGCATGGGGTCTTTATTTATACTTTATATACTATATACTAGTAAGGCATACATTTCTTGTAACCCACTGATGTAGGATGTAAAACCAGTGTTAACTTTAAATCCAACTCATGGTATTTTCAACTCTCTTACTTCTGCTAGTCTGTTCTGACCTCTACACAACCCTTTTGTATAAGGGGCTATAAGATAAGGGGACTGAAAAGCAAATCAGTTACAATGGCCAAGGAAATATTTCTACAGCATGGAGGCATAACAGCAGGCTCGCGCCTTCCTGTTTCATTTCATATCAGATACATACTGGCAGAAGTGGAAGGATACTTAAGGAGCAGATGAGGAAGAAACCACTGCATTATGGATAGAAGAATGGCAGCAGAGCCTATAAGCATCCAGGAAAAGGTTTCTGTGAATTGGAGCAGCTGCAGATGTTGCTTAGAAAAGGAAATTTTCTTATACCACAAAGATATCTTTACTTCACTTCTCTCTTTGGGCTACTGTGCCTGCATTGTGCTGCTCAGGAGGTACAGCCTGGAGAACAGAAGAGGCGCTGAAAATGAGAATAAATATTGAAGGGGGAAAGTCACCTAAGTATTTTCAAACACACAAACACACAACTTCAGTTTGGATTTGTCAGGAATTTATCAGACATTCCATTTCAGATTTATCTAGACCCCTCTGCTCCATTATAGCAAATAGCTGTCTTGAATTCAAAAACTGGTGTGAAATAATATAGCACAAAAAATCAAACAATTGCAGCTACTGCAGAGGATAACAGATTTACTGAATCCAAAGAGCTTGAACCAGCTCAGTCCAGAGCAGTGGAATCTGTTTACTATATAATCCTTTCCTTGCTAGCTCAATCAAAATGAACTGCATTTCCTAATACCATACTTCCTGAGAGATACTGCCACATGCTCTATCCAAACACAAGCTTAAACTAACCCACCCTGGCAGCAATTATCTTCAAGGCTTTTGAGCCTCTTGGGAGATATTGCCCTCCTCTGTTCCAGTGAAGCAGAAAACCATCTTGTATCCAAGAGGAAAGAAAAATCTGTTTTCACATTCTATGCAAATATTTTAAGCATTACACTCCCCCCAAATGTATTTTACTCAAATCTTCTGCGTAGGAATTATATGAAGGGGAAAAATTTGCCAATGCAATAGAATTCATTAGTATTATTACTAATAACCAAATATTTTTGAAGCATGGATAAGGAATATAGGAACGTTGTCAGAGTATGCAGGGATGCGACGAGGAAGGCTAAGGYCCRTTTGGAATTAAATCTRGCDAGAGATGTCAAGGACAGCAAGAAGGGCTTCTTCAAATACATCAGTAGCAAGAGGAAGAGTAGGGAAAATGTGGGCCCTTTGCTGAATGGGGTGGGTGCCCTGGTGAC
>NW_020448741.1:806060-845443 GCF_003343035.1 Apteryx rowi
GAGAGAGCTGGGCCTGTTTAGCCTGGAGAAGAGAAGGCTGAGAGGAGATCTTATCAACGTGTACAAGTATCTGAAGGGAGGGTGTCGAGAGGATGGGACCAGACTCTTTTCAGTGGTGCCCAGCGACAGGACACGAGGCAACGGGCACAAACTGAAACACAGACGCTTCCATCTGAACATCAGGAAAAACTTTTTCACTGTGAGGGTGACAGAGCACTGGAACAGGTTGCCCAGAGAGGTTGTGGAGTCTCCTTCTCTGGAGATATTCAAAACGCACCTGGATGCAATCCTGTGCAACGTGCTCTAGGTGACCCTGCTTGAGCAGGGGGGTTGGACTAGATGATCTCCAGAGGTCCCTTCCAACCTCAGCGATTCTGTGATTCTGTGATTCTGTGACWGACTAAGCATCCAAAGTTTAAACGCATTCACTGTGGCTATGCTCGTCACTTTTTGAATTCCCTTCCTGAAAATTACTGAGCTACGGCTATGATGAAAGTAAATTTAAAATGACCTGTGTAGGCACCTGTAGCAGACTAACCATAAACTCACAGACACCAATCTTCACCGGGGGAGTGCCTGCCTCACATTGTCCAACAACAAGGACTGAATCAGGAAAATTCCTGTAGGCAAATCATAGCCTTTTTTATACCAAGAGCCACTGAGATTCATCAAAATTAGTAAGATATCAGTTTAAAACAGATAAAAGAATGTACTTCTTTATACAGTGGATAGTGAACTGAAACATGCTGCCACGGGAGTCTGTGGAGGCAAACAGTATCAGAAGAGTCAAAAGAGGATTCAACAATCTCATGGATGACAGGTCCTGAAACATGTTCCCTTAAAGAGAGGAGGCAAGGATGCATCCTCTGCCCTCTCCAGTTGCACAGTTTGGCAGCACTATTGCGGACATGCAAGGGGAATGGATGGCAAAATGCAACTCCAGCAATCTCTTATTGTCAGTGTTGGGGACAATATGAGAGTGCTGAACTAGATAGACCACTGGGCTATCTCAGCTGAGATTTTCTTATGTTTTTAGTGAGTCACACTTTATGGTCAGAACTATGGATTAAGCACAACAGTGGAAATGTTGCACACACTGACCTGTCCATTACACTTGCAGAGTATTTCAGTCAGAAATTAAATACAGTGCCATTCTGTAACGTATCTGATAGCTTAAAAGTCACTGACACAGCTCGAATTCTGCATTTTGAAGCTTCAGATAACTGCTAATAACCATAAATAAAATATTAAACCCAAACTGATCAAATAATGTACATCCAAAGCAATCGTTATATACTCCTGGGCATTCCAGATGCAGCAAAAAGGAAGAGGGAGAGCTTGCTGTTTTGTACTGCTTTTGAGGCCATGAGTTTTTAAAGTGAGAACAAAAATAAAATGGTGAAATGATGATGCAAAAATGTCACAGATGCTTCCAGTGCTACAGTAAGTCTAGTTCCCTAAAATAGCAATGTCTTGCTTTAGCTTTAGAGRACTGGAAACCTTACAGAATGAAGTACTGACCACTGAAGGAAATGAAACCTATCATCATGGTTTGGACCCATATCTTCAATGACCTTTGAACCTTTCCTGTAGAGAATAACCCAAGCCACAATGTCTGTATATAGAATTGTACTGCCTTGAAGCTCCGAATGTTTTGAATCTAGGGTTTCAGTTTGAACACATCTGTAATTTTTATTTCTCTAAGCTTTGCAGAAACATCATTAAATTCTTTTTAAAATTCCATTTCTATTCTTTGTATGATATAGATGGGATTTTTCTCCTCAGTATCCTGCCCAGACTTTGGAGAAAGAGGTCACTGGACCAGCAACTATATAAAGTCTATAAAGTCTGTGAACTTGCTAGGTTATGTCTTTTTCTTTTTGACTGCTGGGAAGATTGTCAAACAGAGTCCTTTGTAAAAACAACCACTTGCTCACTCCACCTTCTTTGAGATATAGCACCTTGAAAGAGCTTCATCTTTCACTAACCTAGGGAACCCATAACTTTGGTTGAGCTTCAATGTAAGGAAAGTTTAGCAAAAATGTTCTCTCTTTCTACATTTGATATATTTGACAAATAAAATTTCAGTGTAAATACAATGATAAGAAGAAACGAAACCAGGGGAAATTCACACCCTTGCTTCTTTTGATCCTGCACTCAATTTCATCCCATCCCATGAATTCTGCTCCCTTTTTGGTAGATAAACACTTCAAAAACTTCCACTCCTCTCTGCCATTGTATACCTAAGCAATAACAATTGCATTATTTTTTTTTTCTAATGATCACTACTTTTCTGCTGTTTGAATGATCTAAGCTAAATAAAATAAATTCCAGGGATGGTCTCCTGACACCTATAATGGTGGCAGTCAGTAAATGTTTGCTAATAGGAAATGCAACCTGTTTATTTTCTCCTTCCCTAAAATGTGCAGTTACAAATTTGCAGTCACAATTCCATACTTCTATGCTGCATTTGCAATCTCTGTCTATAATAGTCAGCTCAGCTTTTGTGTCAGCTACTGCAGGACACAGTGAGCATGATCTTATAACGTGAGCATAGCCATGAAGGTTCAAACGCAGCTCTATCACTAAAGGATAATTGTATCCCGAGACCTGGTGGCCATGGTAATACTTGTCATTGTATACATTATCATTTACCTCCTGATCATCCTTTTTAATTCAGACTAGGTCAGTAGAATCCAGTCATTAGTCATTAAAATGGGTGATGAGTATAATGAAAAATGAAGCAGTAAATTAAGCCTGTTTCTTAGAGGAAGTAGAGTCTGAAACAATATGAAGAGGAGACAGTTGCATGTAAGGCAGTCATACTTCTCTTTCCCACCTCCAGCACCRAACCTGTGGTTGATACTGACCCAGTAGCAGTGGGGCAGACCTCTAAAGGGGCTGCTTGGAGACACCACTGTTTCAACATTTATAGATAGCTCTACTCTTCAGGCTTTCTTCTTTTTAGAGATTATCTTTTCCCTGCCAAGCTCTTGGGATGAAAATCACCTTACTGTCAGAAGTAGTAGAAGAAGATGAGATGAAGAATCAAAGTGAGACCAGCCTTCTAATGGATAGCAAGTAGAATCCCCCTGCACACAGAGAAGCTCTAAATGGTGCTGTTTAATTGCTAAATTCATTTGTGTTCTGAGAAATGCTGTGGTGGCCTGGAAAAYCTTTAGCAATCTCATTTGCAAGTACTATTCACATAGTTATAATCACAAAGTCTTGAATCTTGTGGGAAAATAGAAAAGCTCAAGTTCTTCCAGACTCACAAGATTCCAGGAGAAGGAGCCATAATAAAAATGCCAAGTATCTTTAGATTCATAATAAAATCAGGAGAACTGGCAAAATTGCAAGGCAGAACGTACAAACGATAAGGTGTAAAACAAGTAGATGTGTTTCTTAAGCTTAATGTAAGCATTAAGTAAATATGATTGATTAATCCAATTAATCCACTTGGCTTCCTACTTGAATATTTATGATAACTCTATCTCTCCTGAGCATAATAGGAGGTAAAATGAAGCCAAGCACCTAAAAACAGTATTCTCCATCAAGCTGCATTCATAGATTGTCCCAGATATCTCACTACAAAGGTGATGAAAACAAACAAGATAAAGTATCCTCTGCTGGCTTGTGTTCAACAGGCAAGGAACCAGGTTTATGGCTTACCAAAGGCTTCATCAAGCCAGTGTCACAGCAGGAACAAAGGAAATTTTGTTTTTAATTTCCTGATTTTTTAAAACTTTTCAGGTTTTGCATTCAGGTAATCAAAATAAGGATTCCAAAGTTCAGGCCTCAAATGCTCATGTGCTGGTTTTGCGAGGGTATTTTCTGGCAATACAATAGATAGTTAATTATATTCATCCCACTGCTCATTTGCATGTGTAAGTTTGGGATTTGAGAGCTCCACATTTGGAACTGCAACACTAACCGTGTTTCTGACCAGATGGCTGCCAGCAGGTGACTGGCTAAGTCCCTGGTTCATTTGTGTGTTATGGGAACACAGGGTTGGAAGTGACCTCCTAGGTCACTGAGTCCAGACCCCTGCTATCACAGGCAACGGTGTCACTAAAAGGTAATACATTAGCTAAGAGCTGATGTATAGTTTGTTCTTCCTGCTGTGAATCCTTTAGTGGCCCTTCCCATTTTCTCCTGGGAGATAAGGCCTTGTGATTCAGCTGCTTTTGTTCTGAGGGTCAGCTAACAATCCCTCACAAAATCACTGCATGACAAGCATTACTAGCCTCCTTCTGGAATTCAGAAAGTATTTTTATATCTCAGTTTAGATTTAGAAACTGAGATTCTGCGGCTGTGTATTTTGTGTTTGGCTGCAGACTGCATACAGTGTCATGGCAGCATACAGGAATGACACAAAACCCTACGTCTCCTTGGACAAAACTGCTCTGGCACAGACAATATCAGAAGCAGCTCAGACTTCTATAAGAAATGTAGGATAAGACTCGTATATGGGATATAAGGGGGTAAGGCCTAGGGCTTTAGGATCTTATGTAACTGTGCTACTTTGGAAGGTTATTCTAAGCTTCCTTCAGGAGGCCTTGTTGCACCCTTGGAGCAGCCCACAATGAGGACAACTCAAAGTGTGTCTTAAATCTCCCTTGGACTTTGGGATTGGTGCTGTAACACTAAAAAAGGCAGCACCAGATCTTCCTCAGAGAGTTAAATTAAGTTGCTTAAGGGTTGCAAAGTGAGACAGGAGCACAAGTAAAATTAAAAGTTACAAGTTCCTGTCTCCTAGTCTGCATTCAATCAATGAAACCACATGTTCTCTCTGCTTAGACATCCACCTTTGAAGACATGGCCCTTAATGGCCTGAGGTTTGACTGTTCCAGCTTTGTTATTTTGATGTTTTTTTTCCCTTCAGCCTTTACTGCCAACCTCAGACAGAGTCATTCAATGCAAGCATAGGGAAGAAGACTAGTGTCACAGTGGAGAATTCAATTTAATGAAAGCACTTGCAGAAATTCTTTTGTTTATTGAAAGCAAGTAAATGGACAGTACGATTTACAAGGTTACAAGGAAACAAGTACACAGCTTCCCCTGATGCTGTGGCTAAGACAGCTTGGAAACTATTGTGCTGGGTGACAGAACAGCACACACACACACTGTCGAAAGCCACAGTAGCTGTTCAAATCCATCTTTGTTTTAAGTACCATTAAAGTGACCATGCTGGTTTTACCTTGTTCTTTCTGATGGTGGATGACAAAAGTCCTTTAAAATGCTTAAAAGTTGCAAGTCTGCATTTTCTGAATTGCAGAGGGAATTTGTCCTTGTGGCTTTTGAATGGCACTGTGAAACCAAAGCAAAAAAGACACCTCTAGGTACTGTGTCACTACACACTGTAGAAGTCAAATATAGACCTGGAATATTGAGGCCCACATGATATCAAAGTGCCTAGGTTTTACTGCAGCCAGATTTTAATTTAGCCTGAAATGAGAGGTGTTTGAACTCATGATAGTTACTTTACCTTACCAGCAAAAAATGTACCTCATATCAGTAATACCAGGATACTCCAGGTAGGCAAATTACTTCTATCTCTTGATTCAACAAATCACACTGGCAAAACTGTGCCAAGAATAAGTAGTCTTTTTGTCTCTTAATGCTGCTTGAACTTCTATAGGCATAAATATCAGATGAGCCATCTTACTCTTCAAGCTGAGATTAAAAAAAGGGGAATAGCTAACTGACAAATGTCATGTCTTATTCTGCTACTGGGATGCTCTTGACTCAAATATCATGATTTTCTAAAATGTATTCATTCTTCACAACTATACAAAGAAATACTCTGCTAATTACAGCAATGAGATGGCTTATTATTGAAAATGTCCTTCATATTTGCAACTGGTCACATTAGTCATATGGAGGAGCTTCTGTTCTCAAGGTTCATCATTCTTACAATCAGTTTTGTGGTGTACATGTCCACAGAAAAATATTTAAGATGAAATCCACACAGCAGCTTACAATTCTCTTTCAAAGCTCATTCAAAACTCAGTCACACAAATATGCCCAAACACCAACGAAAAAAGGAATGCAAATGCATCTCCAGTTTTCAGGAATTTCTGCTTCCAGCGCCAAATTCTCTGTTGTTGAAAACAAGACATTTTATTGTGCTTTGATTGACCAGCAGAGATCATATGTAGCCTGACATTAGCCTGACAATATTTTGACATTTCCAACCAAAGTCTTACCAAGAGATCAGACAGACATTTAAAAAAATGTAGAAAAAGGAAATGCATGTTTTTTAGCACCTTCAGTTCAGCTCCATGCTAAAATTATCTAACATTTGTGGAGAAATATTTATTTTTTTAAATTGATGCCACAATGTAGCAATGAAATTCAAGAATGTGAATGTTCTTCCTCTCTTAAAAAAGAAAAACAATTCTGATTTTCATTACAGTGTTGCATGCTGATATTTTAGAATATCTAGAATATCTATCTTTCTCATCAAAATTAGAATTATAAGAATATAAACCAGATTTTGCCGTGCATGCTAGTCATTTTATGGCTTAATTTTAAATTATTTGAGTTTGATATTTATTTCTGATATTTATTTTATATTGGAGGGTGGATTTATTTGTGCTAGTCTGTAAGAATACGTGCTTCTTTCAAGAGAAACCAGAAGTGATTAAAATGATAAAAGAACGTGTTCTATAATAAAACTACAAATTTGAGAAACTAGTACAAAATCATAGTCATGGATTCCTTTCCCATGTATGAAGCTACATGGCTCTGATTCTACTCTACTGCCTTTGAAGTCAATGGAAAATTTACCATTAGTTTCAGCTGGCCCTTTGTTTTATTTTCAAAAGTACTTTTTAAAGTTTTCCATTTCCAAGTTCTCATGATTTAACCTTGGGCGTGATCTTGAAAGAATTTTTATGCACATGAGTAGGCAGGCTTACTGAAGTCAATGAGCCTGGAGGATTGAACCCAACATCAGTACTTATATTCTTATATTGTTAACTGCATGGGAGGGCAATCACATCACTTGATTTTTCCATCCCACTTTTTAATTCAGGGCTTCAGAATCTTTGCAGTTTATGTAAGAGTTATGTTATTAACAATGGCAGCTCACAAAAAACACAGTTAATACTTTGTGGAATGACAAGAAGATAAAACTGCAACAGAGTACTTTYGGCACATTAGGAAACAAGCAAAAAGGCAGTTTTCTCCAACTTTCTTGGGACTGTTCTGAGTGACATTAAACGTAATAAGCTTGAGAACAATATTTTGAAGAAAGCATCTGAAACTTTGGTTTCCATAAGGTCCATTGATTCTGGCAGGCAATTATTGCTACATCAAGGGGTTCTTTAAAGACCTGAATAACAAACAAGATAATGGGCACCATCAGTTTCATAGGATACTTAAGTGTTTAATTTACTTCTCAAAATGAAAATTTAGCCTGAAGTTTCATCTGGTGATGCAATGCACCATCATGCACTGTGTAAAATCTGACAGCCATGGTTTGATTTAATTTGAAGGAATGATAAAAATGTGGCTACATGTTACAGTAGCTTTGTTAATGTTTGTCAGTCAAAACTTTTAACTTATTCAAGGGATTCTTCTTTTTACTTTTATCCTCACATCTTTCCACAAATCAATGCAACTTTATCTGCTGTCAGTCAAATCTTCTAAATAAAGTGTTTTTTCTTCTTTCACCCCCCTCTTTTTTTTTTTTTTTTTTCTTTCCTAAAGAAGAAATCTTTGTTAACAGTGAAGTAGCCAGGAAAAAACCAGCTGAAACAATGTATTGAATATTCTTTCCTCTGTTCTGTAAAAAGAAACTAAGAGGTTTCCCCCCTATTATACCTTTATACCTCCATCATTCCTTTCCCTTTCTCTCCTCAGGGCATTCTACGTTCTTTCTCTCTCATCTCCCCAGTCCCTAAGGTGAAGCAGGGTCTAGTCCAGAAGAAGATTTTTGTGGGTTTCAGTGAGGGGTGGACTGACTTTTGAATGTTGTTTTCTCTCTCCCATGACTGATATGAATTAAATGGTATCTACATTTTTGAAAGGACAGTATGTAGTTGGGAACTGAATACTTCTTTGATTCCTAATGGTTCAAAACAGAATTTCTAAGGGTTGTTTTTTTCCTCTTGAATATCAAAGAAATTGAGTCTCCAGCAGCATTAACTAAGTTCCCCTTAGATTTGTGAACAGAACTTTTTGTTTCCTTTAGTGTGTTGATATTTTTCCAAAATGGCATCAATGAAAAACACATAGAAAATAAATCCATTTTCCTTGCAAAAGATTCTCTGTGCTATACCGATCGATTTCAGGATGTCTGGGATCTCCTCATAGAAGTTAATAAGAACATTTAGCACTTACAGCAAATGTACTTTTCATCTCTCAAGTATCATAGAAACATTGAGTAATGTAGCTCCAGTCCAATACAAAAACAGCAAATGGATAATTAAGAAAACAGTGAACATTAGAAAACCTATAAAAACACAGACATACAGCTAGGCCAGTTCATTAAGTTCGGTCTAACTTGACTTCTGCTGCAACTATTATAAAATCCAGCAGACACCCCCCTGCTGGGACCTGAATGTGCAAAGAATCTCTTGGCCTACTGATTTTAATAAAACACTTGTTTAAAATGTTTCTTTTTAATTAAATGCTTGGGCTTGGGGATGCTAGGTACCCAAGAAGTAGTRCTGGATACTGAGGAAGTAAATAGCACATACCTGAATATTTATGTATATAATAAATAGAACAAAGAAATAATAAAGATGACTATAAAATATCAGTAAGTGATAATCTACTGGTAAAAGATTAGAGAAAGGGAGTGCAGGAATAAAAAAAAATATCAAGGACTCAAAAAGTATGGAAAGAACACATCACAAAACAGTTCTTATGGTTAAGAGTAAAATAGCATCAGGTAGACTTTCCCACATGATCATGATTGAGACCGCTGCAAAAATATGTAAAACAGAGAAAATGAATTGTATGTAAATTAGGCCTCTAGCCATAAGAGAAGAATTCTGAACATGAACAACATAAGCCTGTGATAGGAGTCCTGGATTACCTAATATGTTGCTGTCTCCAGAGGTTTAACAAGATTAAATCAATGCTTGATTGCACTGTATTTGTTTCAAGACTTTGATGGTCTCCTTTAGGAGTGGAAAAGATATCTGATGAATAATTTAGGGTTTGGGTTTTTTCCCCCAATGCCCACAAACTGGGAGAGGAAGCACACATACCTTGCCCTGTATCCCCCGGCATCGCCCCCCACTGCAGCGTTACAGTCTCTGAAGCACATGCTTGGTATGTCTTAAAAACATGCTTTGAGTTAAATTGATTGTCAGGTTTGGGTTTAAATACAAATGTTTTTCCACTCACAATTGTTTCTGGAGACAGTGCATTATTTGTCCTCCTGTCTAGTGTGGGTAGTGTTTCACTTCCTAGGCTTATATGGGAATTCCCTTTAATAAATCCACTGCATTTACAGAGGCTGCTCCTACTYTTGAATCCTATGTTCTTCCTACTGTAGGAATGGTTTTGACTTGAGATCTTAAACAGGGCTTTGGTAAGTATTTTCTGGCTTGTAACATATGATAGTAGGCAAAGAAAACAATGTAAACTAAATACTTGCTGTATGATTGCCAGGCTCCTTCCAATATTTTTCTATCAATACTAAGGATACTGGTGCAGAATCAGTATTCTTCTCACATCTCCACTGAACATACCAGGAGTATAATGCTGCCATAAAGGGTTTGCAAATCCCAGGTTCTCAGCTCTGCTCTGTGTGTGATACTGCCTGCTCTGTTGCTCTAAGGTAGCTCTGGTACTTGCAAAATTTAGAGGCACTTCAGACTGCTCTAAACTCTTCTGGCTGGTAGCAGCCCCTGCACAGCCATTCACCATCTGAGAACAATTGTTAGCAGATGCCAAACAGTTGCCTCTGGTAAACAGTTGGCTCTGGCCCATCTGACCCCCAGGACAACCAATTTTCTGTGGCCAGGCTGGTGATGGAA
Organism: Apteryx rowi; assembly: GCF_003343035.1. Classification (NCBI taxonomy): domain Eukaryota; kingdom Metazoa; phylum Chordata; class Aves; order Apterygiformes; family Apterygidae; genus Apteryx; species Apteryx rowi. The sequence goes on from NW_020448741.1 coordinate 816,059, forward strand.
TTGTCAACTGGGAATATGCAGTACATTTCCTACTACTTTATTTTACCAGAGAAAAGCTGGACAGCAAGACAAGTTCTGAACATTTTTCTGTAGTGTAACCAGTATATACAATAGAAATTATTGAAGTATTTAGTGTTTTACATACAAAGAACTGCTCAAAGGATGCTTGGTAGGTGGCTAGAAATTAAGCTTGATGACCATGGAGACTGTTCACCCATGGGCAAAGCATGGAGAGCTTGCTTCTTCCCCACTTTTCCCCAGAAACACAGGTATGTGAGGGGCTGGGGGCGGGGAGGTGATGAGGGTACCTGGGCTTTGCTTCATGTGAGTCCCTTAGGAGGGAGGCTGTTTTACTGACATCTTATGCCTAGCACATGAAGCTTGCCCAGTGAGACTGACTAGTCTCTGGCTGATGAGACTCCTCACATGTTCAGTTCTCAGAGCCAGGTGAGAACTCTTCTCACACGTTGTCACTGAGGGGTGGACAGGATGAGGCCATTTGTCAGATGCAGGTTTTTATGAGGAAGGCTCAAGCATGTCCCCAACCTCAGCGATGTGGCACTGAGCATGCATGCCTCGTCTTGGGCTAAAGGGAAGGGAAGGGCATATGTATATGTGTGAAGACTCTGGCCTTCATCCTCAACCTATTACAGTCACTCTAAAAAATGATGGATATCCTCAGAACATTACCAGCAGTTYCTGATAGTTTGGAAAAGGTATAGTCTGTACTTTGTCTGAGAAAACTGATTATATGCTCAGAAGCAAGAGAACAGAAATGACAAAGTTCAATGGTTTGCATTACAACTAAATAAGAACTTGAATTACATGGGACAAAGCCTTGGGGCTATCTCTCAGCTAATATCAGATGCCTACTGTAAATAACAGAGATGTGAAAGTTTGTGAAGGAACAGGTCACAATAAAACTTTGTAAAGAAATTGCTAGCTAACCTAAATATAGAATTTGCAATCAGCTCCCACTATAATTATTGAATCAAACCCAGATGGGAATAACAGACATGAAAAAGAAAATTCTCTAATTCTATTTAACAAAAAGTTAGAGGCAGCTAATACTATGACTGCATTCCAAAAGCAACTGGTTGAATATTTTAATAAAGTTTCCTGTTTCCAATCACATAATCATAACAGTGCTAATGTCTGAGTGTTTTCTAAATGCCAAATTATTATTTGTATCATTTAAAGACTGTGATTATATAAAGAAAATAAGATTCTGATCTCATGAAGGACTGTCAAAAATTAATGAAACTTGGAGGTATGGCAGTCAAGCTCCAGATGAAATCAGGAAGTTTTTCAGACTACGAGCTGTTAGCAGTGTATGCAACACAGCAACACTTGATTTATTGTCTTTTTACATCTAAAAGCATGTTGCAAACATTAACAATTCACCACAAAAATTCTGTAGGGTGTGTAAATATTATAGATAAACTAATTGAAGCAGAAAACTGACAATGGTGTTTTGGAGATTCTGAACAATCACAGCTAGATTGATTTCTAATAGGATTTTAGGTGCTCAGCACTAGACTAGTACTTCTTTGCCAGCAGTGCATATTTTCTGTTGGAAAATCCTAAATCAACAATATTGAAAAGTTTTGAAGGACTATATTGCCTTCATTAGATTTTTAATTGGAAATTGTATCTAACAGCATGAAGATATGGTTAAGATGTGCATTATTAATGCAAACCAGCATCTTTGTACTGCTGACCTGGGACCAGACCCAGTCTGAGCATCGATTCCAACCAGTCTCTCACTTTTTCTCAGAGGGAACAGATAATCAGCTAATACACCTCCTCCTGGCCAGACGCCTATAGCTCTCCCATTGCTCTTTGTGGCCATGCAGGAAGAAATGATGGATCTGGATAACTGCAGATCTGGATTCACACTTCCTTCTGGACATGTACTCTGGCAACAAGGTGCCATAGCCATGTTAGCCTAGCCAGATCTAGGTCTCACAGTTAGCAGTGATGGACAACCTAATTTGAACTAAAGAATAAAACTGAGAAAAATATATTTTAGTAAACCTGAAATTAGATACCTTGGAAAATCCCAAGAGTTCTACTTTTCATCATCATTAAAGAAAAAAATATATTTTCAATTATAAAGTTAAACATATTTATCATTTTCACAGATTTTTTTTTGAGTTGCAAACAGAAAATAATCAGGATTTAGTGCTAGGACAGTGAAGATTTGTTCCAAAGCAGTAAGGGTCAAATGCAATTAGCCCTAGCTTCCACATTAAAGTTAGGCAGATCCATAATAGTTTCTGCATGATCTGCTCTTAGATTCAGTCTATAAATGTTTAGAATGGAAATACTGGCCTGAAAAGAATGCAGATTGTAGATGTGGTATCAGAATAATATAATTATGAAGAATTATTTTATTGAAAACCTTAGAAATAGGATACAGGACCCCTCAACCTTTGACATTTTATTTACTGTCTCAGTCGGATCCAACTGTCATTGCCAGCTGATGGCAGTTCTGTATGAAATAAGTAAGTAGATTTTAGCAGTTATCACCGGACAGGTGCGCACAGCACAAAATCACAATTTCCATTTGCAGTAACTGGCCCCTTCTGAGGCCAAAAAAGCAAATAAGCACGGAGATGAAATTATTCACTTATTCACAGAACAGACACTCTAGGCTAAATTGAGGGATAGAGTGAGACAATATGTATGTGTGAAAGGAGGATAAAAGAACGGCTYGTGCTTCCACAGTGCCTGTGCTGTATTTCTTTTATAAATAATCAGAGACCTGCATTGCTCTAGGCTTTCAGTCTGATAAACCAACACTACAATAATTAATTATTGAAAAAGGTGAAAATAAATCTTTGCTAGTCAGTAAAATGACAAGATGGGTAAATACAGATTAATGTATAAGCATCTTAGTATATTTTCTACTCTGCATCAAAATGGGAAGCCATTTAAACATATTTATTCTTTTCATTCTTAATACAGTATCAAAGAAAAAACAATCACACTCATATGCAAACAAAACATTGCAGGGAAAGTTTCTCCATGCTGCGCACAGATTTATCTACAGCCTCTGTTAACTTTAATAGGAACCCTGTGGCTAAATCCCCAAGCCCTGTAGCAAACATCTACCCTTTATAATTTAGGTAAGAACTGAAATGATGGTGGAATAAAACCTAAAAAACAGCCAAAAAAAAAAGTGGAAATCAAATAGTAACTGCAATTGCAACAGGGGACAGCAAAAACCTTGCAGAAATTTGTAAAGGAATGCTGTTCTTGGATTCTAGCAGAGTTCTCAAAAGGTAAAAATAGAGCTGGTGTGAAAAGGAGTGACAGAAGTCCAGACAGCTTAGGAAGGCTCGCAGCCTATCATCACCTCCAGGAATAGTGGCATACACCTCCAAGATCGTGCAGAATGGAAGATACAGTATTATTTTCCTGGGYTGAATCAAAGTGATACTTTCTGTCTGTATACTATGGTATGTTAGCGGATAATTGGCTTCTTGGAATGAAATTATCTGGCCTTGTTTGAGCAAAGGCAACATGAAAGAAGATATATTTGAACACCCTTCTAGTATCAAGGATCAGCTCAGTTTTGGAGTGTGCTTTTTCCAGCAAACAGAAATCAAAATGATATTGTAAACTAGATGAGATCTAGTTATAACTGGCTGTATATTAAATATTATTCTACAGTGTAAAAGGTCAATCTTTTAGTTTTCCTCTATCCTTTCACACTGTATGTGCACTGAAAGAAAATGAGACGCATTCAGAGGTGAATATATCAGTCCTGGCAATCTAAGCTAATATATCTTACATCAACTTCTGTTCCCTTATCCCACATCTTGCAAGTTAAATCTCATATCAGATCAGACCCCCTATATAAGACTAGAATTTAATGTAAACAAAAAACAAGATTTAATGGAATTATGCCAAGAATACATTTGGCCCAAACTGTATGGAATAGAATTTCTTCCAGTGAATGGGGAAACAGGAACTGAAAATCTAATTGACTCTTATTACTGCGTTATCACCTTTGAATTTAACTATAGACAAATAAATATAAGAAGGTATCATTCCATGCCATGTGGCTGCAGAAATAGAGTTATTAAGTGAAATCACCATCTGAAAGGCAGAAAAGTAGGTAAGTTTAAAACAGTCTGACTCAGTGTGGCTGAGGACTTCTTTATCTCCAATACATGGAATGCAAAACTATTTTGTATACCTAGCAGAGCTGTGGTGAAGGGTAGGGTGTTCATGCAGGGCAAAGAAGAAATGAATAAAAGATTGCATTTACCATGTGCTCTAGAAAAAGGCCAGTTCCTTAAAGAGTTGAAAAGGAAGAATTAAACTCAAGGATTAAGTTAACAGGTAAAAGATTGTTCTCTGAATTAGAGTTGTAATTCTAAGTTAAGAAACTCAGAAATGGTCAGCATTTTTGTGATACATTTTAATTTTTATCTGTGTTGTCTGTTGCCAGCAAGTGAACTCTTCTCTATTTATTCAAGTCACTAACCACACTGTTTTTTCACTCCCCTTTCAGCTGTGGTGAAGTTCATAAGTTGTAAACTGACACTCCAGACAGTCTGATCCTCTAACAAGCCAAGAAACCTTGGTTTACTCTGCCTCCATTCTAGCTGTCTGCTTACTTTGCATTTGGTCACTTCTAGAGTCAGATATATTTCTTTATGAATCAAGAATCAGTAGAGTCAAATGACTAGGAAATGACAAAGACTATTTCACAGTAACAGAAGTACCTTAAAGGGGCTAGAAAAAGATTGAGATTTAGGATCCATACAGCAAAAGGAGTTATAATCATCAAAATAAGAGAGTAACCTCTCTCCTGGAACAACTAAAGAGTGGTTCTTCCTCTTTCCCATTAAAATCTGCTATTATTAAAATAAAAACATTGATGTAGAAAGACATTATCAGGAAACGGTGAAGGATGACCTGCTCTTTAAAGACATGGGATCTAATTTTTCTTTCACATAAATTGAAAAATAAAGAAAAATCATCATTAATACCATAATTTTGAAAAAAATAATGAGGGTTCTAACAAAAATCTGAATTTCTGTTTCTTGCTGTTGAGATACAGTAATAAACAAATTTGTGTATGTGCACAATTTTTTCCTTAAAAGCTTTTCCCTTACTTCTAAATCTGATACAAGCTTACCCAGAGGAATGGTATAGAAGGGGTTAAAGACATAATATTAATGCTACACCACACTGAAGTCAGCAATTTATGACAGGATGGTGGGTTCCAGTGCCAGAAGCTATGGCACAGGAGAAAATGTTATTATAACAGCATGATTCTCTACGAAAGCCTGTCATCTTCTGTTTTTGAAYCTTTGCTAATGTACTAAGGTGACGTGCCCAGATAGAAAAGGAATGTTTTTCAGCTGTTATGTGGTGGCTATTAATACAGTTACTATTATACGATAATTACGCTGCTACTGCTTGCCATCATTTTAAACTGACAAAGACAAAGGAATCTCTTGAGAAACCATTGTTTCTAAAGGGCCACATCCTTCATTTCTTATTCAGATGAAACTCTTAATAACTTAGCTCAGCAGAAGTTTTCTTTTTAAGAATTTTAAGCCCATGAGACCATCCGGGTACAAATATCATACTGTGTCAGACCATGTTCACTTTGACTGGCAGGGCCTAATGTAAGACACAAGCTCCAATTTTTCTCCATTCCTGCTCTCATACTCCTTTTATATTCTTATAACATGTCTAACAATACCATAGTCAGATCCAGCACATGTGTTCAGCAGAAGGAAGACAGAGATGAAATTCTCAAAATTATCACTGGCTTACTGTTATGCCTGACTAATAGCCCTCACAACTCGTAGTGGGTGAATAAACGATTTAGCACTTGTCCCCAGAATTTCCTTTCTCTTTGCTACCACTCATTTACCTTTACTACAAAGATTTCCACATTTCYTTCAAAATCAAAATGAAAACAGGCAAACAGAAACTTTCTATCTGTTAAAGGGGACTTGTATACAAGGTGTTTGACCAGTTGCACATAATGTTATTTTGGCTAATGATTTCTCACAACATCACGCCCAAGGGCTATACGGCTAGTTTTATGGACACCTTTATATAGTTGTTCTTAGCTTACATATGTGTCCTCCTAGGGAAATTAGCAACAATGTCAGTTCTTGAAAAGAGAATACTGTGTATACTCCACTCATCAAGAAAGAAATCGGATTTCACCAATATGAGTTGATGCACCTTGATCATCCCAGTCACCTGAATCAGTTAGGTCACCTGAGGCACTGGGACACTCAAAGGCATCGAGGTCACTCACAGTCAGTGGAATTTATACAAAAAACATGTAAAGAGAAATATTTACATCACTATATTTGAAATTCCTATATGTCTGTAAAAATAAAGCACTTCTTTAATGTTAAATCAAAGTAGCTGTTAATGTTTTTTATACTAAAATTAAAATGTATCATGCATATATACATTAGTGCTCATATTTGAAGTACTGCTTCAGTAGCTGTAAAACTGGTTATTGTTTGTACCTGCCCCTACATAATTCCTGCTCAAAAATTTTACCACCCACCTTTCACGTACCTTGTTGCTTTCACTCACCCTGATCTGTTTTTCTGCCAAGAACACATGAAGCAAAACTTGAAAATTCACTGGAAAATGCAGAAGTGTAGCTTTATTTTCCTTCTACATAAAAGAGAGAGAGAGAACCCTGTTTCCCTGACTTCATCACAGCTGCAAATGAAAATAGAAGTGACTTTAGATGATGCTGAACAAGATCTCAGCAGAAGAAGTAACTAATCACTGGTCCGAGCACAGAACTGCAACTTGTATGAGCACATGCTGTAGAACCAGAGGAAACATCCTGGGTCAGTGAATCCAATTCCCTGATATCATAAGTAATCATGTCATATAATCCCATTCATCACATTTGAGCTCCATCTTAAAACCCTTTTTATGAATTTGCAGAATAAATATATTCATAGCTAGTTTATATTCATTTGTTCTTTTGCAACCTTGTCCTTTAGTAAAAATAGCTCATCCCCCCACCATTTATTTATAGAAAGCAATCATACTTTTTCTCAGCTTTTATTTTCCTRGGTTAAGACAAGCTCTTTCAGCCCCCTCATGAAAGATAGGTTCTTCTTTCTCTTAATTATCGAAGAAAATGGTCTCTGTACTTGYTTCAGTTCAAACTCATCTGTTTTGAATATGAACAAGAACACTCTCTGTGATCTTCCTTATAAAGTCCTAACCATTCCCACTCTGAAGCATCAAGATTTCATTATCTACTGGAAATAATTTGCTTTATACATTCTAAGACATTTTCCTTCTTTCATTCTCTCTCTTTTCTCCCTCTTTCTTTCTTGCTTTCTCTCTCTCTCATGGCCAAGCCATACAAATAGTTCATAAGTGTTCTGTGGTTGACTCATACACTCAGGTCTCCCTTCCCATTTTGTTAATCAACAATGTAAGTTTATTAGTACCTGATATCTCAATTTATATCACCGAATTTCATCATTCATCTATTACTCCTGTGTCTTATAACTGTCAAACACTTTTCATATATTATTGCAGTCCTCTTCTGGAATGAGAATTTCTCTCAAATTTGTGTCATTGGTTGATTTTATTCGTAATAAACTAAATCCATAAATGAAAATATTAAATATGGTCAGCCACAAAGATAATTCTTGAAGAATTCTGCTAATAATATCCCTTGAGACAAATGGCTCCTTTTTTAGCTCTCTTCCCTTTAGTTGCTTCAGACTTAGCTAACTGATTCTAAGTCTCCCAAGTCTCTAAGTTTCTTTCTCATGCTAAATGAGTAATTTCACCATATCAAATGTTCTCTTGAAGTCCAGATAGCAAAGGTGCACTATATTCTAGAAAACCATTTATGTTATTAAATATTCCTATCAGGTTAGTCTAGCATGACTTCTCCATCTTTAGCTGATGCAAATTGCATTCCATTCCATTTTTCATGTATATTTATATGTATATTTATTTCAAAATGTCTTTAAAATCCTTGAGTATGACCAAGACAAAGCACCAACAACCACCTTAACAAAGATCACTCCTTTTATTCTTCTCCCTCCTTTTCATATGTTCTGTGTGTGCTATTCTCCAATCATGAAGAACGCTTCAGAAGTTACTGTTTCAAATCTTCTAGGTTTCTAGGGTGAAATTTATGTGTCCTTAAGTCTTCCTCTCTTCTCAGATGAGGAATCTTCAATTTTTAAATATATTTTCCTATTAGGTACTCTGTCTTTGCATTTTTCAGTGTCATCTTTACTGAAAACCCAGCAACTGAGTTTAATTCACGATACTGAGACTAATTTAAATTGCTTCGCAGGAATCATAAAAACCTCTCTTCATCTGTTTCCCAACAATAGGGATAACATTCAAAGCAGGGTCGGGAGGTTCAATTTGTTTATACTTATGCTGTGCTTTGGAAATGAAAAGCACTATCTATGGCATCATCATATTGTCAGTAAACAACATTGTAATCTCAAAACCTAAGTGTCAAAATGCTAACCCTGTTGGCACTCTCACAGGTTCTACTGGATGAAAAGCTGTCATATATTTAGGTATTTTCTAGGAATACCACTAGCTGAAATCATTAGAGTCTTCCTTTTTGCTGTTCTGCTGTGATAATAAATTATTATAGTGTTACCCATGTTACAGGCTAATCTTGCAATGGCAAAAACTGCTACCATTTTATTACTCTAGTGTCATAATTCATCAAAGCAAATGAGAAACAGAAACTGCTACACAGGACAAAAATTCTAAAAAGAAATGTACGTGGCATATATAATATTTATATATGTATATAGAGAGATATATGTATGTATATATATGAGAAATCTTTATAAAATACAGCTCAGTAATACAGAATAGCAGCTCAGATAAAGGAGCTTTAACCAGTACTAAACCTGGTAAGTAGACACTGAGAAGGCTACAAGGTATTAGACAGAATGATAGGATTAGTGCTAAAAACATATAAAAAAGAAGATAATACAAAGTTTTAAACAATTCAGTAAGTTGCAAGATCCAGACTACACATATCAATTGTTTCATACTGAAAATGTATGCTAGACATGTGGGAAGGGAGAATAAGGGCAATTAAGTTCAATCAAAGGCAGTAGCCATCAGAGGCTTCAAGAGGTCTTAAGAACCAAAAGACTAAAGAGAGCCTAAAGTCTAGCTGTCCACCTGCTTGTACAGAAGTTTCTAAGTTTCTGTGTAGCTCTGCCTAAATGATTAATGACTGTCTTATTCACTCACTTACAAGGGCACATATCCTCATAATTGTAAAATATTTTGTTTTTTGTAATGTCTCATTATCTGTACAGATATCTGATACCTGTCCAAACCATAACTTTTTTGGCTTTATGGATATCTTATGGCATTGAATTCAGTAGGATAATTCTTAATTACAGAGAATACAATAATTTTAATAAATATTTGCTGATTTTTTATAGTATTCTTTGTATAGATCCTTGTTCTGATAAAATGAAAAGAGTACTTTGGAATACTTAATTTCTCCCTATCTACATAACAGCCTATGTATTTCAGTATTACCTCCTTTTAGTCAACTCTCTTCTCAGCTAAATATTTGTAATTTGTCTCCTTATAATATTAACTTTTTTTTACAGGTTTCCTTTAAAAAACGCTGGAAACTGTCTTTGCTGTTGGCTTAAATTTTGAAGAATTTGAGGTGTCTAGATTTTGAAGTGATATTTCATACAAAGATCATCTTTCACTGAAGTATCTTAAAGTGTTTTACAGACAGTAGATGACTCATCAAAGAGGCTTTTGGAGGAAATTCTGGGATTCAGAGAGGACCAAAGGTAAAATGACAAGACCAAGTAAGCTCAGTGAGTCAGCAGCAGAGTCAAAAAGAATAAGACCCAGGAGTGAAATCTCAGCTGTCTGAAGCCAACATCTTTCTGCAGAGCCAGAATTTCAGTTCAGTCTCTGTAATATGCTAATCCCTTCTCTAATCACTAAAGCACAATGGTGCTAAGTGGCTCTTCAGTTACTAAACTTTAAAGGTTGTTGTGCTGTTGATGTTGGTGATAGTTTTTGTCCACTAATGTACTTCTACATGATTTGACAAAATCATCATGCATTATAATGCATTATTTTATGCATTATTTCAATAATATAAGCTTAGGCAAGTAGCATGATTTAAAATTTACCCACACTATAATCCCCTTAAATAGTTCCAGCATAGTATCAACTTATTACAGGGAATGAAAATGACAGTATAAAACCAAAATTGAATCAAATAAACTAAAATAAAATCTGTGTAGAAAGCCAGATCTCATTTCTGGCTATTTGCACCAAAGAGCATGATGATAATGTACACTATTTGTGTATCTGACCTAGAAATGCTTTAATAACTTTTGTGCATTTGTAAGGGATTCATACTAATAAGCAATGATAACATTTTCTGTCCTAAATCCTGGAAAACTGTAAAACAAAGCAAATATGAAATGAAACCATTCCATTTTTGTTCAGTCCAGAGAAATTCAAATCCTCCAGCAGATTTAAATCTTCCAGCTTTTGACAGCAAAAAAAGCTGTTGTGGTATTCCCGTAAAAGAACTTTTTTCATTCTTTCTTTTTTCTTTTTATTATACTTGATAAGCTTATCACAAAAATTTGCAGGCACCAAAACTCTTTTAATGTTTTTGCAACAACACTTAAAAATTAGTGAAATCTGAGCCTGGACATCCTCAATACCTTCTTGATAATCTTAATGCTTTTGGCTTTTTTGCAACTCTTCTGAATTTTGCTCAAAGTACTTGAGAAGTATTTGAAATAGAAGGAGTGATGCTTTGATTTAATACTTATATTTTTAACCAATGCAGATGGGCATATTTTCCAATGCAGTTTTACCACTGACATTCAGTCTGGACAGCTACAGTTCTCACATTACTAAGATAATGTTATTGCTATTGATAATATTAAAGAACCTCTGAGTTTGAAGGCAGTGCATAAAACTGCAGATGGCTGCACAAAGGTCATTATTTTTATAGATATAACATTAAAAGTACTGGAAACTCCATACATACGACTTTGTACTGCTGTATAGTTACCTTCAAAAAGCCAGAAGTGAATTTGACAGGAAGTGTACTTGCAAGAAACATAACACTATATAAACGACACTCTAGTGCAAGCTATGCTTATGGCAATATAAATGTTGATGTTATCAATGCCACCTAAAGTATGCAAGTACAAAATATACCTCCCTACATTGTGTGCAAAGTAGCAGTTTATGTCTGTGAGGCATTACTTCTTCTGCAAGAAGATTTATTTTAAAATGATTTATGGCATTTAAGTCCATCAACAAGGAAAAGAAACTTGAAGAGGTACATAATGGTAGTTAGACTGTAATTGGAAAAGAAAGCAAAATTGGATGCGTGCAGAATTCAATAACATAAGTGATCATAGTATCTTCTCAGAGATTTTAAGTGTTGGCTGCAACATGTGTACATCTTTTGTGTGAACATGGCTTCCTGAAGTGAATGGAAATTTGGGCATTTGTAAGAGTTTAGCTAATTGGGCCTATGGATATTAGATTTGGAATAAATACATAACAAATCTTATGAATAGGCATCTGGACAAAAGCTCTGTCAGCAGTCAATAGACTCCTGTTGCTATTYCACTGCCATATGTCCCCATTATCTTCTCAATTACTTACCCACAGCTCCAATTGAAGACAATGATATTGCAGCCCAAGCATTCTTTTTCAATGGATAAGTTATGAATTCTATGGTAAGATTCAGTCCTGGTCATTTCCTTTCTGCTATGCCAAATGACCAAACTCAGTTAACTAATTAATCTACAGAGTCAGGAAAGTTCCCTTATGCCAGCTGCACCAGCCCCTATCACTGCAGGCATCTTTCCAACACTAATCCATCAGTGCTTTGGCAAAGCTGGTTTTATTTCTGCCTAGAACTGAGACTGTGTAATAGATCTTGCTCTTAGGAAAACGCCCTGATGTTCTGCTTAGTTGAAACAATGAGTAAAAGAGGAAAGATGTCATTCTAACAATTGAGACAAATATCATGATTTCCAGTTTCTCAGAGAATACTCAGCAAGTTTCTCTGATTTCTATATGATTATCCAGAGGCAAACACTTTTAAAAATAAAAACTCATGTTAGGAACTGTGAAGAATTCAAGATTGAATTTTACATGAAGTCTATATGGCAAAATATACATACAAGTCTTGGCACCTAGTTCTACAAACTCTTTCTTATTTTATTTTTACATGTTGTTTGCTGGCAGATGCTAACATCCAGTATTGACGCTAAATTATACAAAAAACTTTTATGTGCTAGCTGAGATTCCAAGTGTCTTTAATAGTATTTTTTGTCTGACTTGGGGTGTATGCTTCTCTCAGTATGCATGCTCCATCAGTGCACTGTGCAGGAAGGAAAGAATATACCCTTGCCAGGTAGCTTGTAAGGCCTTGCAGTAGACTTAAAACTAGTAAGCACATTATAAGTTCAGGGTTTATATGTGGTCTTCTGTTGGATGGATGCTACTTTGCACGAGAAAAAAGCATTAAGTGCTCATAAACATATTAAAACTTTAACAGCTACCCAATGATGTGTTTGAGTGAAGTCCTAATAAGGAACACAAGATATAATTTGTGGTCACACAGGTCCAAAAGGAACACAGGAAAGGTACTTAGAAGATGTAATCCTGCTCTTTTTATGTCAGTGAGAAATACATCTATTGATTTTGCTGAGGGTCAAAGCATCACCTAGGGATCCAGGATCTTCAGTCACTTATATCAAACAGAGAATTACATGGTTGCTCTCAGCTATTTTGGTGCTATTAGCTATTCAAGTGTCTAAAGGTGGACTATATTCAAATTAATCAATTGCGTATGACAATGGGCTAGTATTAAATTTCTCTTTTCCATTCCAATCAAAATGTTTTGAGGAAGAAAATAAATAATTCTGAATCATTTTAAATATTTTGTTTCATCAAATGACATGTTTTGTTTTGATTTTTTTTTAAATTTAAATTACTCCAGAATTTTCAACCAACCATGTGCATACCGCCAAAGAGAAAATTCATGATCTTGTGCTAAATCTAAGAGGAATGGCTTTGTCATTAATATCGGACATTTTCTTTAACCTTCGCTAATCTAGAAATCAGCTAGTCTCGCTGACCATTTGTTCCTTAGTTCAAATCTTAAACTAGTATAACTCATCATTACATAATTTAAACCAAAAAAATTATCTCAGTACAGACCAACTGAGGAGCAGACCTATGTGTTCATATTACAGAGCATATATTCTAGCATCAAACTGAATCACACTGGGCTCCTGGGTTACCCATTTCTCCTGTGTATACTCAATACACTAATTATCAGATCACCTAGTTAGCTGCCATAGTTTCAGGRCACTGGTATCACACCCACTATTATTTTCTTGCCAGGAATTACTTCAGAAGAGGAAGTTTCAGACCTCAGATTTTCTAAAGAAGATATATAAGAGAAATTGCTCAGAGGAGGCTCAGATTGCTGAAATTATTCCAATAAACATTCTTCATTTGGGAAATTAATTTGGGAAGTTTTAGTACAGAAAGTGACAAGTTGTGTAATTCAAGGAAACCAAGACACTGAAGACACATGAAAAGGCAATCCTTTGAAAATAAGTTTTAATTCCTCCCACGTCTTTAGAAGGAAAGTGCTTCTGACAGTCTACATCTTGCTACTGTTACATTTAATAATTCATATCAACATTTACTGAGGGAGATTGGTCTTTGCTTTAATTCTCATTGTATGCCAGCCAACCCGCCGCCCATTTTGTGACTTTTATTACTTGTTGCTGATATTTGGTAGACTGTGCAGGTAATACTGCTACAATTAGAAAGAAGTTGGTATGAGAAAATTTGATCTTCAGAAAGGGCTTGTATTTCAGACTGGCTCAGATTTATACTTTAGAATATATTTTTTAAATCAGATCTTTCTCACTCAAAAACTAGCAACACAATGGATGTTGCTTCTTGTTTCTTCCACTGGAGATAGCTACAAGTCATATCTGTCTGTTTAAATATATGTGGAGACCTTGCAAAACGGTTGTTATGTTCAACACCAATCGACTTTGACTGGAACCAAAAGTATGCAAAGTCCTGCAGAACTGGGCCTCAGCTGTGGAAAGGGGATGGTTTCTCAAAATTATTTTTGTTCAGACTGGAAATAGAAGGAGCCAATATCATATACAGCATAAAATGGAGGCCTGTACTTCACAAGAATAGTAACCTAGTCACTAGTGGTGTTTTAGTGAAAAATCAAAGCAACTTCTAATGTTTTAGCATGAATGACTGCAAAATGAGTATAGCTGCATCATTCTTAAGCTTTGGGGGAAAAAAATCAGTCTTATGTATTGGTAAATTCAAGTCAATGGAGTAAATTCTGCTCAGGAGCAATAGTCTATAACCACCAAAATCATCATGAGAAAATATTCCTCATTTACATTGCTACAATGGAGAGCAAAACTCTTGAGAAAACAACCATGGCACCCTCTAGTTAACTAAAGATTATGTAAGTTCTACTGATCGCGTGCATACAGCTCTTTCTGTGGAAAGTGATACATATATATATAGATAAAACATGTAATAGTAATAATAATAGTTCCTTTGTTACAGTAATCTTTAAATTATTGTTGTGCCTTCTGAACAGTCTCACAATATCCTGCTGCTATGTACTCCAAATTTCCCTTTGGTTTGTATGTGGAAAAATTCCAGACAGTGAAGTTCTACTTTCCCAGACACAGATACTTTATTAGGAATTATCTGATTATTGTAACAGTTTTAATGCTTGCACTTGGGCTGGAAGTAGTTTTTCTGGATTTACTTTTATTATTCTCCTGGGGCCCACACACTCAACTGGCAGAATGACCACATGTCGAGCACATGTAGGAGTTTCTCTACAGGTTGGCATGCTAACCACCACAATAAGTCAAGAAAATTGATGCAGATAATGTGATATTTTTTGCTGCTTACAAGATACCAATTCTTTTTCACCTTTTATTTTAAAAAGTAGAGGGTAATTTTTAATTTCCCTATTATTTAGTATTTTAATGAAAATATAACACACTTAAAAATTGAATTCTTAGACATTCCTTTTGGACTAAATGTTCTAGCTTTGATTCTGTTTCCAAAAATGTTGTGGATTTCTGCACTTGCTTTTTAAGTTCAATTATGGATGTGGAAGGGTGCAGAAATAAGCAGCTTTTTATATAGTTTGCAATTTGTTTTACCAATGCATTGATATCCATGTACTGATGCATAAACCATCAGCACCCTCCACTTCCGGCTTTTCATACAGTTCTGCAAATGCACTGCATTTCTGATTTTTTATAGTTCTAACTGCATTTTGCAGTGAGGCTGTCTGATGTAAAGTAATTCATCCTCTTTCTGCTTTACCCCACGGATGAAGATTTGAAACAAGGGGTAAATCACTTCAGCTTTAGCTGTGTAGATCTAAAATAATTCCAGTTTTCAGAAGAATGACTCCTGATTTATACTAGAGAAAATCTATGGTGGAACTGTGACTAGTCACACACTAGTTTTTTGCTCTTTGAGCTCATATTATTCCATTTCCCTTATTGGAAGTGGTGCTTCATGAAAAGACTTAAATAGTACAAAATTGTCAGAAAGATCCTCTTCTGTTACAGGAAGGTAATATGTGTTCACATGATTTTATTTCCAAGGTTGCAAGGCATATAAGAGAAAGAAATAAGAATCCCTGTGTGATTGTCAGCAACTGTACAACACAGACAGACACAGACACACACTCACTCTCACACACACACACACACACACACACATAACAAGTGGAATCCTCCTACTGAAAATTGCCTGAAAACCAAGCAATATTCCAGGCTGATGAATTCAACTTTTATAATTACCTGGGAGAAAAGAACAAGAGCAAAGGGAAGGGGAGATTTGGTTCTTGTCAGCTCTAAACTCATTTCGACACAGTGCAAAAAGATAGCTTTGTACCTATATCCATTAGTGAACCTGTAGGCTCCTTCCTGAAGTAGCTCCTGCAGATAAGAGATGTTGAAAAAGATAGAATCATAGGTCCATGAAAGYACAACCTTTTAATCTTGGTGGGAAGACCTAGGTTTCAACATATCTAGGGACTGAAATGTTAGATGTTAAGATACTAGTTAGAAAGAGAGAGAGCAAGAGAGGGAGAGAGATACTGTATATTACATTATAAAAGAATGATCCAATGGGAGTTCCTTTTGCGACACTGTGATTTGCTCCCAGAATATGCAGAAAAATTCATGTCATTTTTCTAATTACTTATCTAGATTGTTCATGTGTATGAAGTCAGTGGAGTTATAAATATGATCCATAAGGTCATAAATAATCATGGGTACAAAACTCTGCCTTCTCTCACCTTCAGAGAGGAATTTTAAGCTTTGTAATTCTGACTGACCAGGTCTCCTGTTGCATATATTAATAATTCTCTGCATGAAATAAAGTCCTTTGATACTATCAAACACTACAGAATTCTATTGTAAAGACATCTTACACTAAAGTTTTAAAGATTGACATTAGGCAACTATAGCGATGAGCAGAATATAAGATCGAATAGAATAGAATAGAACAGAACAGAACAGAATGTGGCCCATTATTAATCAGATTGTTTTATGTCTGGTTGCAAAACACCATACTAGTTTCTATAAAGGAAACAATGACTTCAGAATTGATACATTTATTCTTAGACACTAACAGCTTCTAGGGTACCACTGAAACTTGTGCTGGCAAAAGACAGTCAAATCACTTATTAAAACAGAACACTAGTTACCAGTCATCAATGCTACCCCTACTTTTCTTCCCACCTCTGTTCTGAGGCAACAGTGTAAAGTCTCACTGTATATTTAAGAACTAAATATTCACCGACAAAGCAGCAGTACTCAATTATCTCCAGTAACATTAAAGCAATTTGCTCACACTGTTGGTATCTTACTTAGCCAACACCAGGATCAAAATATGGACACCTATAGGCTTAGTTGAACTAAAAAAGTGGCAAACTGATAGAGGCCATCTGTCATTATTCTCCCCATGCCTGTAGTAGAGAGTTCCTGTAGCAAGAGAAAGTATTTAATTCACTAAAACTTATTAGTTAAAATTTAATGCAAGTGCCAAATGTCTAGAGTTGCATCGATAAAAATGTTATGCCTGTAGTCTTCTGACACAAGCAGATGAAGGTTAGGCTGGTAAATTTTTCAGAGTCTTATTACATGCCCATATGATCACATGCACATGAAAAGCAAGATTCATTAGATACAGCAATGGTGGAAAGCCTGAAAAATGTCATGGAAAATGTGTCAGTTGAAAATGGTATAGCAATTGCTATGAGATGGATATAAAAAATATGAATTGAAATATAAATAGACACATCAGTAAATTATATAACCCCATTTCACATATGCACTTGAAACTCCAAACTACCTAGTAACTAAAGCAGTGCTGTAAACTTGACCTTGACAATCTTAGGCACAAGCATACAATTATTCCACTTTTTAAATCAAGAAAAGAATATTTACTTCATGTAAGAGATTTGAAGAGTAGGGTTGTCTATTAATTCAGAGGGAACTAGGGCACAGAAAGCCCAGTATCAGCTTCCAGACTACAATCCCTTCCCCTTATCGCTGAAGAAGGAAGGCTAGCCTTACAGCTATGGCACAAGCAAGTTTTCTGTCTTATGTCATTCAGGTGCGGCAGGGTGGTCTAGCCCTGTTTTACACAAGCACTTCACATCTAATATCAAGCAGCTCTCCGAATCTGCTTGTGTGGCAGTGCTCTTGATCAAGTGCTGTTATTAACTCTCTGCTCTTCCTACCTCTTCTTTGCCTTGTTTCTTTTTATGTCAAAAAAACTAGTGCAGAGGTTGTTTCTGACTGTGTTTTTTACAAGGGCTTTACAGTGTAACTTAGGCTCAGTTCTGTTTTACAGGAAATAAGAACAGACGAAAAAGAGAACATGGAGGTGAAAGAGTAGTTCATCCTCTTTACCTAATAAATCTTTTCCACTTCTGACAAGGACTGGAAGAATGAGGCTCAGTTAATAGTGGTGGGTTTACTTGAGTCCACCATTCATTTCATATAGATCACCATAGACTATGTCTGGATTTCAAATAGAAACAGAAAGGTTTTGTTTTCAGTGGGAGAAACCCTGTGTCATCCCGTCCTCTCTTAAAGCTTTAAAAATATTGCACTTTTTTTTTTTTAATTTGTCTTAGACTGTGTTAGGGAAGTTGGATCAGAAACTGTAATAACATTCCTGAGAACAGAGAGAAATGATGACAAGTAAGAAATAATTCAGGGTATTCTTTTAGTTTCCCCTTGCACTTCATTTCTTCGGAATATCTAACAGAAGACTTGCAAAGCTGACAAAATATGAGTTTCCCCCAAATCCATAAAAATGATTACTTAAAAGATGTTTTCAGGTGAAGTTTAGTGCTTGTGAAAATGGAAGACAGAAAACAATGAGTGAAACATAGTACACAAGTCCCCCGGGGCAGTTCTGTCAATACAGTTCAGTCCCACACCTGTCCTGAAACTATTCACAGAGCTAATCTATGCGGTAGTTATTCCCATGTGGGCAACTATCCATGAGAGGCTTGACTGAGACCAGCCAAATTCATTTGACTTGTGTTTTATTACTCACAGGAAGTTTGATCTGAAAGAACGAAGGGCTAACTTGTTAACTCTCTCAGTGCCATCTTCCCTCTGTTTTTTTTCTTCTCTTTTGCAGCTATGGTAACTGAATTCTAGTCAGACACTTTGCCAGACTTTCCTCAAGATTACCTTGCAGCAAGTATATCAAGTAGAGTTACATATTGTTCCAAGTGTTATCACTACCAGAACACTTGCGRAGAATGCAGAAATCATACAAAAGTTGCACACTCTGACAAAGCAAGGACATTTATCCCCAGTATAACCTTCCCCATGAAGGATCAGTTTCCTTCATTTTCAGCGCCCGTACTTGGGGCTGATGATGATCATGGGCATTTAGCGTGCCTGGGAGGGGAGAAACGCAGACCCTCCCGCATGCCTGCACACACACAGAGTTTGTGTGACCTCTGCCAGTTCAGTCCTTTGCTGTGCACTGCTTTCTGTCACCTCGCTGCTTTTAGAATTCAGTGTTGAACTCTGTCCTGCCTCCAGCTGCAAGGGGAGAGAACACACTGCGAGCGCAGCCCGTAATGTAGAATTTGATCAATGTCTGACCTACCCAGTGATTTAATCAACAGGACAGCATGAATGCTCTAATGACACAGGAGCAACATCACAACTCTGTATGTTGCAGTGCATGATGATCATTTCCTGCAGCATGTTACTTAAAAGCAGGAAAATAATGACACACTTCAGTGCCATTTGCCCCCACCGTATTGTCCCCTCGTTTTCCTCTAATTCAGTCTTTTGTTATACAGTAGAAGTTCTTTCAAATGAGAGGTCTAATGGCAATAGAAATCCAGGCAACATAAAAGCTGCCAGGACCTATATTATATATTTTAAATAACAAATAATATTCATTATACCCCTTTGATTTATCTATATAAAGTAGACTTTCTGTGTATATACCGATGCCTAAGAGGAACATTTGAGACTAGTTACCTCACTAATAGATATCTCCATCCCATCTTTACTCTATATACCACTTTTTTCTTAAGGTTAACATGCACAGTTTCTAAGGTCACGAAAATGAGGACATGGAATAATATTATGAGGAAATGCAAATTCAACGAACCTGTCTCACCAAACCACCAGGACTCTGTTCTGCAGTTAATACACTCTGAGATAGCATTAACTCTGCCTAATAAATCTCATGTGCTTTTTCCACAACAGAAAAAACTGGGGGAACTTCACAGATCTTTTTCTCCCCTCTCAGCTCTGCCTGGATTTTACATACCCCTACTTCTCCCTTCTGTGGCAGTCAACACTCTCCCTCTCTGATTAATAATCATTTAGATTATTAAAACTGTGATCATTAGGAAATTCTGATTTCCTGTTGCACTGGAAGTTATTTACCTTTGCATTTTATTCAGTCTGGAGAATTTTGATTGCTCACCTTCATCCAGTTTTTGCCCACTTATTTTCTAGTCACTTTCTCCTTCCTGCTTTTATCCTACCTCTGCACAGTGTTGCAATATTTGGTCTGAAAAAAACAATATGGGAAATATTTAAAAGAAAATAAAAGCTTCCTTCACAATTATTACTTATCTTAGTTTTGATAATATCTTTAGGATACTTGGTGTCCTAAATGCATCTGGCGTTATAGTCATAACAAAATGAACTTCAGCTTTAAATGAGAATCCTTCTTAGTTGAAGAACTAACTRAAAATTCTGATTTGGCCTGTGCTGCTGTGTGTATTTAAAAAATAAAGAGAGAGAGAGAAGTATGTTACTACCTGAACATAAATATATGTCAATAAAAGTACCCTAGATGGTGGAAGGAAGTATAAATTTTATAGTAAGGCTACTACTCCTTGCATTTTTTCACTTCTATTTGCAGGAGATACTCTTTTAGCACAGCACTGAAGGAGTTAAAAAGAATGCCTTTCTGCTGAGCGTGGTTATCATTCAACACAAGACAATATACAGGGCTGTACTCAAGTACCCCTCCCCAAGATCTCCAAATAATTCTTCACAAGACCTAAGYAGCCGGTGAACAGAGACTGATGTCATCTGAAATTTAAATATGTTTATTCTCTTAGTGCTTAAAGAGGATTATCTTTCTGCAGTGAGTTGACTAGACTGTAGGATGTTTTCTCTTGGTCAGCACATGTATAACCAGACAATCATTCGGCAGCTTGTAAAATACGATTGCATATAAGATATTGATGGCCTGAGGGAAGTTCTGAATATCAGAGGCTCATAATTAGAATACCAATGCATTTGATCCAACAGAGTTTCCATCAATGTCACAGAGATGAGTGGTTATGAATTTCAGAGTCATCTCTGCCCATACAGACTGATTTATTCACTTTAAACTCTGCACAAATGAAGGGCAAAGAACTAAAGCCAAACCGTTCTGCCTAGAGAACTCCTTATCTTTAGATGGGCTTCTGAAATTTATAATCCTCCCCCCCCGCCCAGGGTTCAAGATCAAGCTCTTCAGTTGGTAGCTCATGACCTATTTATGCTTATGCCATCCATCCACTTTCAGTCATTGGGTCCTCTTATCTGTAAATCCAGTCACGACACGTAGGATGTATGGATCTGCTGATAAGAAATTTTTGCAGGGAAGAGAATCTGGGTAGATCAACAGTTCTGTTGCCAGAGCTGCTGGCAGCAACTCTAACATCTCATTTATTCCAGATTTATAAAGGTCCACTGTGCTGATCTGAGGATAGAGCTGAGTGTTTGACTTGTGTTATAATATACTATCTAGTTGAAAACTGTATTATGTACTAAATATTAAGTTAGACAGATACTGATCAGATTATCCAGTCTGGGATAGAAGACAACCATCTTGTTGGCACTGAGATCTCAATAGCTCCTGTTCTGTGCTGCTTTTTATAAAACTAAARATTAGTGCACTAGTGTAGAGACACAGATCCAGCACCTTATAACCAGCACTCAAAAAAGATACAAACCCAATTGCATCATTCTTTTCAAAACTCTAGTGAACACAGCACTACTTGTGCAAATAGTAATCTATTAACTGTGAGGGAAAAGAAGTACAGGAGAAAGGCAAATAGCTTAAAAAAAGCTAATATACTATTTCCATTTCAAAATTCTACAGTATCACTGTAGAATTGCCCTGTCATCTATTATATATATATAAAAAAAGGAAGGTGCTAAATAATTAGTCTGAAAAATCAGAAGGAAATAGTTTGCTAAGTGATCCTTTGCCACTCAGATTCTCTCAGAAAGCTCTTTTAGATTTTGCTTATGAGTTGTGTCCTTGCATGTGTGTATGTGCACATTTATCATTCTGAATATGCAATACCAAATGCATATAAAAGAGATTTTGATAGGGCACAACATGGATAAAGCAGTTAGAGTGACCTTACTGTCAGATGCTCTGCCACACAGGCTTAGGCATCTCTAGGCAATGAGGGGACTTGGCTCTGTCTGTGGCATTCAAAGTACACATTTTAAAAAGAGAGATGTCCATTGTGCTGCTTTATTGCCTAGGCATTTCCAAAGCTGTAATAGTAGACACTTCTCTCTGAGTAAAGACTGTTATTCTGTTGCACAACACAGCAAAAGGAAAAGGTTGTGAAATTAATTTTGTCAAACAGTTAAAGTAATTTCTCAAATGAAAAAAGACTTCTACTGGCAAGATGCATTTTACAATTTACTGCTGAACTGCAGCAAGAAGAAGCTCTTCACTGAGCAGTATGGCATAGGGCCAGAATGAGCTATTTCAGAAATCACTGTTGGGCATATACCAATTTGATACACAGGATTTAGCAATACAGTTGGGAATGATGCTGTGTGTATGTGTGTATGTGTTCATGTTCTGTTAAATTTTAACAGTTTCTAACCATATACTCATCTTCAGCATAAGGCAACTTGTTTTTAGACAGCTAAATTTGTTTTAAAGAGAGAGAAATGTATCAGGCTGGACAACAGAACTATTCAGGTTTTTTTGTTTACTTATGATTTTGTGATGGAAATTAATTTTCTATGGGTTGTTCAAAGGACAAAATGTTTCAGACAAAAACTTTAAAAACATTTAAAGCAAGAATGAACATTTTATGAGGAATATACTAGAGAGGTGATTGTGAACTGTTGGTGAGCCTTGTATCTTTTCCACCTCCAGATTCTCTGGTTCAATGAATAATGTGGGTGCTAACAGTAATGGATCAGTACAGCATGATGCAATATGTATGTAGAACATTAACATATTAAATCGGAGTCCTCCAATCATCTGATTCACAGTAAATGTTTCAGRTATTGAAGTGATAAAGCTTCAGATTTTTTTAGATACCTATAATTTATTATGAAATAAACAGCAAGCTTTCAACTGATATGGCTTAAGAAGGAATGTTTAGTCTAAGAGAGTTTGTAACTAACTCCAAACCTAAGTGGTTAAAGATAAGAGTAAGCTAAATCTAGATCAGTCAATGGGGTGGCCTGTGAAACAAGACAAACAAGCTTGCTAAATGGGGTACATTAAGCTTGATGCAAATCTTTCAACGACACTGGAAGCACCACCTAGAAAAAAGCTTCCTAGATCACAAATGAAATTATAAGGTAATACAAAGAATATTTCTTCATTTAGAGACATTTCACATTGTTTCAACTAATGTTTCAGCCATGCAACAGCTCACTAAAACCATCTCACCAAAAATGTAATTCATAAAGCGTTACGCAGATCTGATGTGTAGTCTACACATAGGTTTTGTAGCAATATAACTATGTAAACTGTGTCCATGACAAACATGTATGCTGCTACAACCCTAATACGGATGTAGTTGTAATCACTTAAATGTGACTTCTACCTATATAGCTTGTTTTCACACGCACACATGAAGAAACTACTAATGTAAGCATATATACATTAGTATAACCAGAGACACACTGATGGGGTTGTATCATCTTCAATTACAGCTAAATGACATCACTCTGGGGTATTCAAATTATTACTCACATGAGTAATCCCTAAACATGAGAGGAGTTCCTGTGAAATTAACTTGCCAGTGAAAGAGAGAAGAACAGAGTCCGTAATCAAATAAATTAATTTTAAAAGCAGTCTTTCATCTGTGAAGTTCTGTTTAGCAAGCATAGGTAGATTTGCTACAGATTCTTTCCATCAGCCCTGGGAGCAATCCCTCTTGGGAGCACCTCAGTTTTTTACTCAGTTTAGAAACTTCCAAGAGAATGAAGAAAAATATATGGTTTTCTTCTGGTTTGATTTGATTTTCAATTCACTAACAAAAAAAAATGTGATAATTCTTTAATGAAAATAAATGATGCAATAGCAGAGCATGTTTTGAAGGGTCTGTGATTACCTATAAATTCATAGTTACCTGTACATGTTTCACATACACGGATTATATATACTACATATATGAAATGCATTTCTTCAGAACTGTGTATAAAATCTCTTGTTCAGTCAGTAAAGTTTCTGATGGTTTAAAGAAATAAATTATTTCTTGTTGTACTCCTTAACGGTGGCATTGTGAACGCCATACACATTTGAGAACAGTTCTGTTACTACTTTTCTTTTTCTTTGCAGGAAAAGTATGTAGGAAATCTCAAGAGAAGGAAATGTTTGCAATTCTGAACAAAGCAGCTTGTCATTGGTGATCCTATGCCTGCAGTTTGACCGTGGTTTAGTCCTTGGTGACCTCTGTGGAGACTGGGATGAAGACATCACTGATGACTCCCAGAAGTGCTCAGCCAGGCACAGCTGTGTCCTTTCCTCTCTTCCCTGTGATGCACCTTGGCCAGCTCTTACAGAACTGCTCAGTGTGGTGACAGCTACTTGCGTGACTATATGGTGTAGGACTGGACCTACCATTACGAAAAGCTTTTCTCTCTAGTTTAACTTTCCCTATTGGTTTTGATTAAGCAGTGGCAAGAGCTGCCAGTAGGAACTGGGAGTGACACTGCTGTAGAGCACACAGTGATTTCTGTTCTGAAAAGGAGCTGATGATGCTTTCTCTTCACAGCTCTGGCCTTTCCAGCTTTTAATGGGTCATGTAGTATTTCTGTACAGTTTATAATATTTACTATGAGAGAAGAGTCTAGCATCAGTCTGCCTAGATGGTGCCGAACATGGAAGTTGCTGTACATGATGGTTAACTGCTAATGAATCAGCAGGATGAAATTATAAAATCTTTTGCCCTAATCCTGTAATTATCCCTCATGATCCCTGACATTAAACAAATTTTTTCGGAATAGTATAGTTTGGGATGAACTCAGTCATAGTGAGCATATTTTCAGGAAGGAGATGATTTAATGTCTATATGATTTTGTATTTTGCAGATAATTAAATTACCCATGACAACTCGGCTATAATAAGGTACTTTGACCAAAGAGCAGAACTCCTTCCCCTCCATCCAAATGGTTTCACTGATACTTTCACAAATAAATGACAATAAAAGGAACTAAATGCCCTCTTCTGTAATCTCTGGCTCAAGATCTGTCCCCACCTGGCTGGGGTTTGTAAAATCAGACTGCAGAGCATGACAAGAATCTCTATAGATTATTGTCCCAGCTACATTTCAGACTGATTCTTTTGCTTTGATTTTTTGTGACTGCAGTCATTAACCCATAACTGTCACAGAAAATTACCATGTTAATATACCAGGTGAATAGCTAGCCAGTGATTAATAATTATGAAAGTGGCCTTCTGACTTGAAAGTCATACCAGAATATTTTCGGTGACCTTTAATACTCTGCTTCATAAGAGCCAGATCCTGCAAAACGCTGATCAGTTCCTGTCAGAGGCAAGTCACGTTTCGCTTGGGGCCAAAATAAAATCACCACTTTGCAAGACCCAGCCTACAAATGATCTGATCCTGTACATCAAAAGCCTATTAAGTTTTGTCAAGAAGGACCGAAGAATCTGTTTCAGTGATGGTATACCTTTGAATAAGGAACAATTCTAGAGGCTGCATGACTTTATAAATGCAGCCTCACTTTAAATTATGTTAGAGAAGGTTTCTTTTAAAATAATAAATTAATTAATAAAGCAGTCACAGCTTGAGGTAAAATATACAGGAGATTGTTCCTAGGTAGAGCTGGGAGCCTAAGATTTCTTTTTAAAAGAGTTATCTTACGGATCTCTTTATGCATCATTAAGCTTTCAGGAATGCTGAACAGAACATGATGGATTTGTTTTAAAATGTTGCTAGTATTTAGTTTTGATTCAGTTCAAAGGGACATGCCAGAAGAAGGAATCAAAGAGGAAGAAAAGACTGTTAGCTGTGTAAAACACCAATAAGAAAAGAAAGGTATAATCAGGTTCTAACAATTTACACCAGTGGCTGAAAATATCAGATTAAATTGTATTATTCCTGGGACATATTGTTTGATGTGACTAGAATATAATTTGTTAAGTAGAGAATAGTTTTTATTTCAAATGCTTGTTTCCTGGGTATTACCTATGGATTAAGGTTTGGGTTTGTTTTGAATAAATGAATAAAACATCTTTGTTAAGAAACATTTTAATGACTATTTTTTGTGGTTATTTTTCTTTAAAAGAAGTCAATTACTTGAAAGGAGTAGGTTACACATAGCTCTAGGGAACTAAATCTTGTATCTTCAGTGCACATTAAATTAGCCTTCTTCTATATAATATACTTTTCTATTTTTTAAAGACAAATAAAATACAAATATTTGTTTTACTAGAAGAAAAGAAAATGCAATTTTTAAACCTTTGAGGTAAGTTCCGGTTCTTTTGGTTTCTTGAGGAAATAAATAAATAACATTGACAGAAAGGCTCCTGAAAAGACTGCCCAAAGGGGAGGGAAGAAAACACCTAAAAACACCATATTACCAAGCGCTAAGGGAATCAGCTACAACCTGGGAAATGTCAGACAATGGTATTCACCTACACAAAATTATTGCTGATCAAGTCCTCAACTGCCATTTACAATCACTAACTAAAACATGGAATATAGCTGTGGATATAAACAAGAGACAAATTAGTATTGGGAAGCTGGGTTTAATAATCCCCTAAAAGAGACCATCTGTTTATAAAGACCCCCTTTTCCTTGATGTCTGATATGTATTCCTAATACAGACAAAGCTGGATTTTTTTCTACATTTTTTAAACACCCTGCTACTATAAAGTCTACTTATAGTATATCTGGTCTGAGTGTTTGTCTCAAGTTTCAGTTATTATGTAAGCACTCAGGGGCAATAAAATTTCGCATACAGTCAGCCAGCTTTAGAGTAAGTATTAAACCATCAGACGAACATAAATGCACTTCTTTGATTACTGATGTTCAATAGCACTGGATACTTTTTATTTTTCTGGGTTTTTTTGTTGTTGTTGTTGGKTTTTTTTGCAAATGTTCATTGTATTATCTGTGTTTCCTAGAATAGTTATCTGACATTAGAGTTCAAGTTCTTGATGCATATTTGGAACTACTGTTCAGTTTTCTTTCTTTCCTTTTTAAATTGCTAAGAAATCACGTTGTCCATAACGGATATGACATTGACAGCCTGGTGAGGCAGGTGATTTGCAGGTATAAAAAAGCAAAGCAATTCATAGCCTCTGTTTCCAATCTACTACGGTGAAGAAAAGGGGGGGAAAAAAACCCAACCCAATGACTATACACTTCTCACAGATAGAGGTCACTAATGGACTGGATTTGAATCAGTCTGGTAGAAGCCTCAAAGTTATATGAAAGCAGTCTAGTGAAAAATGAACTCATTTTGAGATTAAAGAGGTAAGAGAAATGATTAAGAAATAAAGCTCTCACCTTCCTGGAAGCAATATTATCTYAAGTGTGCCTTCTTTCTAGTCCTTTAAATAGAAAGTGCAGTACAGGAAAAGCCTGATAGTGATGCTTGTTTGAACTCCTTTTTGTTTTCTTGACTTGGTAAAACTATGACTATCCTTCATTTCTGTGGGAAGGGTAGGGAAGTCAGCCCTAATGACATCCTAAACTTTAGATACTGCTATTTTAAGCAGTTAAAGACAAGCACATTCTTGATTCTCAATGGAAACCATAGCCTGTGTAATGCAGATTCCAACTGGGAGAGTGTAGGGTTGCGCAAAGGAGATATGTCTACGTCCTAAATCAAACTATCCAGCAGGCCAGGATATAAATGTGACTTGCAACAGTGGCTCAGATTAGATCCAGATTCTCAAAGCCAAACACAGATAACTTCACCTTATGCAAAATATAAGGTGCATGAGTGTGTGAGGAGTGAATCTTTTAAGAATGCTGGGTGCACTCCAGCACCATTTTTTCTTGTTACAGCCTTGGACTATGGAAAACACCAATGACTGGTCTAGTCACAGGTAGTTTTACAGACACGGTATTTACACAGTGATTTGACTTGCTTTACACACTGTATACCAGGCCTTCACTCTCTTACTTTTAGCTGCCTACCATTTTAAATAGCAAATCTCCTACAAATGGTAAAGATGTTTGAAATTTCTCCTCTTGCACCATTTTCAGGAACAAAATTATCACTAACATTTTAACCTCACCTTTCGCACTTAGAAATGGTGACTTTCAAATAACATCACTTGTATCTTTTTGGTGATGCAAAGATTATGTCTCAGTGATAACACTGTATATACATTGACTCTTAAGGAAGAAAGGAAAGATAGGTAGGTAGGGATATAAGTGCAGTACCTTAAAAATGATTTGATAAAATGCCAGGACAGATTTTTCCCCCTTCCAAATACATGTATTTTTGAACCAATTAATGAATTTCCTCTGAAAATGAAATTATATAAAGGTACTCTTGGAGAAAGACTACGTCAGTGAATGAAGCAATGAATGAAGTCCAGGGAAGGTTTTTTGTTTTTTTTAAACCTGAGTAGGGATCAGTCTCAACCTCTAAATTGGTTTTATTTTCCCTGCAAGCACTGAGAAGTTAGATGCAGTAAATAAACTTCTCTTTAACACACACCCTGTCTTTCTGTGTGTCTGTGTGCATGTCTGTGTGTGTGAGAGAGAGAGCGGTCTGACTTGCTCTAGTATCTTTTCCTGATTCTCATGCAAGGAACTTCTTCCTTTCTATTTAGCTGAGCTCTGCATCGCAAAAAGCAGCATCTGAAGAAATCTAATCAGTACCTTCCACACACAGTACAGGAATTTACACGGATTTGTGCCTTGGATTTATTAGCTTATTGTAAGCCTTAAAACAGATTTCCTCCATTAAAATTAATTAAAAGCTCCTGTTGACTGATTCCCACTCTGAAAAGAAGGTGGAGAGCTTCTCCCTTACTTTGCTGCTGATTTTTTTTATCTTTTATGGGGTTTTATCTCATGTTGTAGAGAGGTCTTTTCAGCTGTTTGACTTCTTTTTCGGGATGTGATTTTTTGTTTGTTCTTCCCCTCCCCCTCTCTGCATTATTTATTATTATTTTACCAGCGACCACTATCTAATTCAGCAGGTCTAAGAGGGGCTCCTTTGTATTCAGAAGCCCTGATTCCTTTACCTCGCCCCCACCCACTCTCCGACCAGCCCCCGCTCCTGAGGCTGCCGATCGGATCCGATGAATTCTGCTGTCGCTCACACTTCCCTGCTCTCCCTTGCCTTCAGATTTCTTAACACTTGCCAGCGCGGAGCTAAACCTACTTTCTCTCTCGAGCAAGGCTCATCTTTTAAAGCTCCCGTTTCTCAAAACCACCGCCCCGAAAATAGTAATAATATTGACGGTAATGCTAACGCACGCACCCTGCGAGACTGCTGCTGCAGGAGC
>NW_020448741.1:845583-851821 GCF_003343035.1 Apteryx rowi
CCCGCTGCAGCTGCGAGCTCTCCTAACACCCAGGCTGGCATAAAATAACCGGGAGACCCTCTTTAACACTTGCCGCCGACCATTCATAAATCCGTGCGTGTGTGTGCCTGGTGCCCCACACTCGCTGACACAGGTCTCTAATGAGGCGGGAGCGATATTTCTGAGCGAGAACCTGATCCCGGCTGGTCAACTTTGCCTGCTCGGAGAAGGCAAAGGGCGCCGGGGCTTTAAACCGCCCGGGGACTAGAACTACCAGGAAGCAGAAGAGAAAGAAATGAAATCCCGACTGTACCTGGCGGTGTCTGAGAATCCCTCGCCGGCACCGATCATAATYCCCCTCCGCGCCTCTTGCCCCCCACACCAAAACTTTTCCGCCGCCGCCGCCGCTCCTCGTTGGTGGCCGCCGCCCGCCGCGCAGTGCGGGCGCCCAGCGCCGGTCCCGGCCGGCCCCGCGGGCCCGCTCCCCGCCGGCCGCCGCCGGCCGCCGCCGCCGCTCCGGAGCGACCCCCGCACCTCCCTCGCCTTCCTCCCTTACGAGGCAGCGGCATCGTCCTCCCCCCTTCTCCGCCACCTCCTCCTCCGGCGCGCAGCCCGCGGCTCTGGCATCCCCAACGCACTTTCTCTCCTCGATCCGCTCGCTCTCTTCCCCCCGCCGCTCCTCCTTCTCCGGTAAAAAATAAATGAGAAGGGACGGCGGGTATGCCTGGTCTTTTTTTTTGTCTCTTTCTTTTCTTTCTTTCTTTCTTTCTTTCTTTCTTTCTTTCTTTCTTTCTTTCTTTCTTTCTTTCTTTCTTTCTTTCTTTTTCTCTCTCTGTCCTCTGGAGGTGGTAAGAGGATCACATGAGGAGCAGGCACAGAGAACCAGGACCCTCAGAAGTCGGAGGAGGCATCGGACACATATATGTGAGTATATGTGTGAGCGTGTGTCAGTCTCTTCAAGTCCTGCGCCTGCCTTCAGCCGGGATTGCAGGCTGATCTTAGCAGTAATGATGCCTTAGATCTGACTATTCCCTGCTAATGTAAGTCGTGCCTTTTTTTCCTCCCTGCCTGACACCCCAGGGAGATGTTTACAGTAATGAATTCAGTTGATAGCCATCTCTCTCTCTCTCTCTCCTGGAGTCCCTCCCACATTTCTAGTTTAAAGAATGCTTGGAAGGCAGGGCTGCAACCTAAAGCTTTCCAAGAGGCAAAGTCAGGCTAGGTTTTCTTTTTCTCTCCCCCCCCACCCTTAACCCATTCCTTGCTGAGGGCACTTTAGCGAGCTCCGTCTCCCTGGACTCGCCCCCCGCGTCCCCGCTCGCGGCGAGGGGGCCTATGCGGGGCGACGCCCGCGGCGGGGGTGCGCAGCCCGGGACACCCCCGCGGCGGGGGGGTGCGCAGCCCAGGATATCCCCCCGCGGCAAGGGTGCGCAGCCCAGGCCACCCCCGCGGCGGGGTGCGCAGCCCGGGACTCTCTGGCCGGGGCTGCACGTAGGGAAGGCGCGGGACTGCGGCCAGGGCGCGCTCTCGCCGCCCTTCACAGCGGGGCTTCCTCGGCCCCACTGCTCCGGGGGCTCTCGGGGGTGTCGGAAGGGAAGGCAGGGAGCGAGCTGAAAGAGCAGCAAGTCCCCGAGCTGCGGTCCCAGCCGGGAGATTACCCTGCTAGCAGTAATTACAGCCGTGCTCTCCACCAACATGGCGTTATTTCATGTGCAGCCACCGACGAGCCCGCCCCCTCCTCTCCCCCCTTTTTCTCTCCCTCTCCTTCTCCCCTGCGAACTTTTAGGTAGGCAGTAGCAGCACGGAATATATGTAACAGAATAAAAGAAAGTCCAACCCTCAGGGAATAGATGGACCTCCTTTAATATTCCGTCTGATTTCTACAATCAGTCAGAAAGACTTTAAAACTGCTGGAGAAACCATCTTTTGCCCCAAAGCGCTAACAGCCTTCCTCCCCTCCCGCCCCGCCCCATACTAATGTCTCCTTCAGCACCTTTAGAGTGTGTATGTGTGCGTGTGCGTGGGCGTTCATTCTGGGTTGTCTGCGCTTCTTTCGGGGTAACCCTTCCCCCGCCGCCCAGTTGCCTAGTAAGCTCCTGCCTTGTCCTGACAAGTCCAGATAAAGACAGGACTATTTAATTCCGAGGAACATTTGAGTGATAGGATAGAGTCGTCAAGGTAGGACGTGGGGTGTGCGAGGAGACGAGAAACTATCTAAAACTCCTCCATTATTAAAGAAAATGCACAATATGACTTTTGCTGCAAGTTACTTTAAGAGAGGGGATGGGGAGGGATGGAGGAGAGAAGAGGCGAGCTGATCAATGCCATGTGTCGAGGAACTAGAAAAGGCAACTGAAATGCCTTGGGGTTTGCTTCCCCCTCACCCTTGGCTGCACACTAGCTTGGATTTTCTGCTCAGCCGTACCTCAAAAGCTGAATCACTCGCCATTGTCCCGCACCTCCTTCGCCATTCACTTGGGGAGGGCTAAATTATTCACGACTTCAAAGGCTCACTAAGCCGTGCCGAGGAACCTGGGCGCGGAGCCCGGTGCGAGGGTCAGCCCGTCGGTGTGTGCGCCCGGCGCGGGCTCCCCGCGCTCCGGCACCCGCCCAGCGGGCCCCGGCCGCCCCCCCGCCCCGCGCCCTCCAAGGGGGCTTAGGAGAGAGCCGGGTTATTTACAGTGCACTCAGATACCGAGCCGAGCCATGCCGAGCCGAGCCGTGCTGCCTGCCCGCTAGAAGAGGTCGCCCCGGCACGGTGCCGCGCAGCACCTTTCGCCTACGAGGCCGCGCGGGGCGATGGCGGGGGAGCGCGGAAGGGGAGCGCAGGTAGCCTGGCATTTCGCGGGGGACTCGGCGAGGCGAAAAGAGATGACGGCGAGACCCCCCGCTCCCCCCATACTGTCGCCTCGCGGGGCCGTGGTCTGCTCCAGCACCCCCGGTGCGCTCCGTAGAACTCCGCCGGCTCGGGGAGGAGCGGTCTGAACGGCGCCGGCCCGCGGGGGCAGCCAACCTCCCCGGCAGAGACGGGGCAGCTCTGAAGTCGAGTCTCTGCCCGCAAATCCCAGCTGGACCCGAAGAATGAAAGGAGCAGGAGCCCTGYAGTGTCCAAAAGCGAATGAACAATCTCTTTCAAAGGTTGCTTTGGGTCCTTATTTTCTTTTAAGCCTGGTCTTCTTTTGCTGTTTCTCTTTTTCTATTTTTTCTCCGTGCATACTTTTCAAAGCACCTCCTTGCACATGATTTATACCTCTTTCCTGAAGCTGATGGACAACCGGTGCATTTTCTCCTGACAAATTCCCCCTTTTAAACCTTCCTCATCCCCTCTCCACCCGTCCCTTCTTTCTCTGCGTTCCCGGTATTAGTAACCTGTCGATAACACATAAAACAAAGCAGATGTCGGCCGATGACAGACATTTCTGCCTCCCCACCCTCACTCCCCTCAGTCACGGAGTAAAGTGAAAACGCTAAAAAACTTCTGCAAGGCTGCAGGCTGCTGCCGTGCCCCACCGTCTGAGAGAGAGACTATCCCTCCCTGCCTGCGGCCCCTTATTCAGCCCGCACATCAAATTAGCGAAAGATACTTAGGACACACTTTGGTCAAATCAAGATCGTGACAATCGAAAAGTGACTTATCTAGCCATTACCTGCTTCCGCTGAGGTAGGTCCTCCTCGGTAGATCACCCAAAGCCCACCGGGTCAGGCAGGTTGAAAGGGGAGAAGGTGGCAGAACAGCTGGGCTCCGGCATGGTATTGTTTTAAGGATCACCACCAAGGTCTCTTTTTCCCATAGCTGCCAATGGTAACCATCATCCAAGGTTTCTCTCAAGGAAAAGAAGAAGGAAATTTACTTTCCAAGCTGCTGTCCAGCCGGTCATTTAGCCCTGACACCCCACTGATGACACTGAAGAACGCCCGGCTAAAGTGGTTAAATGCCTGGTAATTTCCTTTCTTCTCTTCCCCTGGCGACTCCAGCGCAACGCCACAGAGCGATCTTATCGATGTGTGATCATTATTCACTGGTGACAACCAGAGATGCAGAGCTCCTAAGTGAGGGTGACAGATTTCAAACGTGTGGCTGCAGCGTACTCAGCCTTAGACATATTCTTCCTCAAACTTTGCCTAGCAAGCAAGTCAGCGGCTTAACCCTTTACAGTCCTTTCTGTCGCATGGACACTGAGACCTCAGTCCATGTGGGAGTGCTCATTTGAGAGCAATCGCAACACACTGAGGGCTGAGGACTTTTTATTATGTGTCAGTTTCTATTCTTGGTTATTTTCAATTGAAACAAATCAGAAGCATCAACTCTGGGGAAGAGTTGGAGAGCTGAATATTTCTCCTCCGTGGTTAGGGGCTGGAACAATCCCCACAGCAAGGGAGATCTCTTGGGAACTCACCTGTGGTCCCTACTTTGTCACAGAGTCTGGTATGCAAACTGTCATACACAGCGCTTGAATATCTCTCACACATGCATATACAGAGCTTCTGCACTTTCCTCAGCATGATGCAGCTGAAAGTACAGATCTGAAAGTGCTGTTTCACTCAGACCTTTGGATTCAACTCGTTTACTGGTTATTAATAACAACAGAGAAAGGAGCAAGCCAGAAAGAAATGTATTGCCATGGGAAAAAAAATGAAAGTCTTTTTCACAGATGCACTCTGTAGTCAAAGGAAATATTTACCACCAGCAAACTCCAGCATGTCAGAACATGTTTCCTTCGAAGCAAAAAAGAGCCTGAAAATGCGAAAGCAAGCATGTGCAATTCAAAGATGAAATGAAGTGCACAAAACCTTTCCAAACTCAACACCACCAGCTCGGAGTCTGATGGCGAGACAACGCTGTCAGCACTTGTAACATGAAGATGTAGACATTAGTGAGCTCCACTGGGTTTCTATTATTCATTTATATATATATATATTTCTTTTTTCAGTAAATTATGGTGTTTTTGTTCCCTTCTCTGCCTCCATAAAGGAGGGGGTTTCTCTAACCGCAGCTGAACAACAGTCGGAGCCTGGACGTGGGATGGTCTGCAGGGAGTTCCTTCCAGAGCCCCAGCCTTGTAACAGTCACGCAGCAGAAAGGACACAGAGGCAGGTTGGTGCGCATGAAGGGGATCTGATTTCTCTCTTCATTAAAGGCGTAAGATAAGACTGGACAAAGACGGAGAAGAATCATATAATAAGAAAATGGTCAGAAAACATTACTTGCCTCCTTCCTACATTTCTAAGTTGCTGAATTTAAACAGAAAAGGCAAATAAACCTCCTCTGAGGAACACCTCCCCCCTCCCCCAAAGAACCTTTTATACATCGCATATATTCTTGTCCTATTTATAATAACCGATGATATAAGTGGAGAGGGTGATTAGGCCTGATCGATTCAGGTTACAGAGTCATGATTACAGTTTCCATTGCCCCGCTTGTGTGCAAAATGGAAACCTTGTAAACTGGAAGCTGCCGCAGCTGGCTGCCCGCAGAGCCGCCGGCGGGCAGCGGGGTGGGCGGGCGGCGCGCCGGCTGCCTGCACGTCCCCCCGCTCGACCAAGGGGGCAGCAGAGCACAGCGCTCGCCTCCGCCGCCCGGCAGCCGCCGCAGCCGTGCTGCAGCCTGGCTGAGGGCTGCTAACACAACAGCTTTTTAAAACTTCCCCCATTTTCTCCCTCGACCACATTTAAGCTCCCCCCCCTTCTTTCAATTATTAATCTTGGCTACAGTCTGATTACTTGGAATTTAAACATTTTTTCTCTACTATAAATGTGTGAAGCATTTTTTTAACAAACCACTTTGCATGGTTGAAAGATTGTAAACTGAAAGGAGAATATAGAAATATATTCTCTTTAAATTGTCTGTGATCATACAAGATGGCTAGCCTGAAGTGATGGTCCAGTGATCCATAATACAACCTCAGTTATTGTAAGAGTATGTGAAATAGTATAACATTAAAAAACATTACAAAAGCGACTTTTCATCACAAATGTCTTTTTTTCAGCTATATTGTTAGAATGGTATCTGCAGCTTGCAAGAGATGGGTAGAAGGAGCTAGAAGTATTTCTGTAACTAGGAGGCTGGTCTATAACATACTGAGTTGTGTCAACAGACTTTGGATCAGGCCTTAAACTCACACAGCAGACAGAAAAATTACAATATGAATTCTTCACCAAATTTTGGTAAAATCAGGGAAAGGAAAGGAAAGGAAAGGAAAGGAAAGGAAAGGAAAGGAAAGGAAAGGAAAGGAAAGGAAAGGAAGGGAAAGGGAAGGGA